>NW_008657445.1:49053-63371 GCF_000695815.1 Acanthisitta chloris | reverse complement strand
CTCAAGTCAAGCTCTGCCAGGGGAGGTTTAGGTTGGATATTAGGAAGAGATCTTTAACAGAGAGAGTTGTCAGGCTTTGGAGTGGGCTGCCCAGGGAGGAGGGTGGATTTACCATTCCTGGACGTTTTCAAGACGAGGCTGGATGTGGCACTTAGTGCCATGGTATAGTAAGCACAGAAGGGTTGGACTCAATGATCTTCGAGGTCTCTTCCAACCAGATTGATTTTATGATTCTGTGATTCATATACATCCTCAAACAACTAAAAAGACATACACCAAACTATCTTGCTTAAATGACCTATGTTTCCTTAAGAGCTACAGGTCATTCTGGCTGCTGCAACAATTTATTTTCATTAAGGATAACCAGCCAGATTAAGGAACATTAACCAGAGATACCTACACTTTACTTCTGAAAATCCTGTTAGAAAAGAAGAAAACAAAAAAGTCCTCCCAGAAACATCATTATTCTGATATAAAACTTTGCCAGCTGAAGTAAGTCACCAATTTTTTCTCAGACACTATATAAAGTATTTTTTGTCCTCTGGACAGGTGTTATTATCTCTCTTTCTCCATTCCTTAAAATCTCTGTTTTACCTTTACATATATGCTTTATGAGGATTTTGAATACATAGCATTTGGAATATATGTTACTGATCACACTGGGATACTAATTTCTATGAGCTCATACATTTACATGTATGTATAATTACTTCATTTGCTAACAGTTTTCAGTGGATTGGAAGTAGTAACTGCTTAAGCAAAATATTAAACCTAGAACCAAAGCACCCTGCACTCAGGTACAGCTTTTTTTTTTCTGAGTATGAGATCACAGGATGTTAAGTTTTTTACCATTGCTAGCAATAAACCACTACAGAGATAAATCTTCACAGACTGTCAGTAACCCAAGTGAATTTAAAATTCTATCTCAAGTCATAAAGATTAGAGAACTTACTGAAAAAAATAATAGAGGAAAATAATAACTATAAGAATGAAACCTTTAAAAACATCATTAAAAAAAAAAAAAAGAGGAAAAAGATAACTATAAGAGTGAAACCTTTAACAACATCATAAAGACCGTTTAAGAACATCCCGCAAAGTCCAGACTAGGGCCATGAAGTTGATAAGAGGACTGGAGCACCTACCCTATAAAGACAGGCTAAAGAAGTCGGGGCTGTTCAGCCTGGAAAAAAGACTGCGTGGAGACCTCATCGTGTTGGCTGCCTCAACCCTGGTGGTGTCCAAGACCAGGCTGGATAAGGCCTTGTGCAACCTGATCTAGAGAAGAGGTGTCTCTGCCCATAGCAGGGGGGGTTGGGATGATATGATCTGTAAAGTCCATTCCAGCCCTTAAATTCTATGATTTTATGATGGAAAGAGAACAGGTCAATGGAAGTTACTGCAGGAAAAAAACAACCTTGAGAAGAGACAAATTCAATATGGCTATGCAGTACAGTAAAGACGATTAGAAAATGGAGGCCATGCTTCAAAAGGTCCACATGACTACAATAAGAAGCATTAACTGTGGCTAATTAAATATTAAAACGCCCTTAAATTCTATGATTTTATGATGGAAAGAGAACAGGTCAATGGAAGTTACTGCAGGAAAAAAACAACCTTGAGAAGAGACAAATTCAATATGGCTATGCAGTACAGTAAAGACGATTAGAAAATGGAGGCCATGCTTCAAAAGGTCCACATGACTACAATAAGAAGCATTAACTGTGGCTAATTAAATATTAAAACATAATAAGGCTGTCCAAGAATTTGTGATTTAGTTAGTAAACAGAGTCAAGACCAGTAAGATCTTTTCCTCCAAATGCTTCAGGAGTAAGCAGCCTGCCACGCTGTTGTTGGGACCAAATCCTGATCCAACTCTAAAAGGAACAATCAGATATAGAATATTGCTGTGGAAACAGGAAAGTTGTTCTGTGTTCATTGCAGAAGAAATTTAGAATATTCCAGTAGTGGCAACCTCCTTCATGGGAGCTCATCCTTGTAAGGTGAGCAAGAAGAGAAAAGACTGATCTCCCTGTTCTGAGATTCTGCAGTTAATGAAGTCTGCCCTTCATTTCCAATAATAACTAGCAATACACTCAGTATCTTCTGTCTTTGCTGACAACTGGCATTCTTTATCAACTGTTTTGCCGCAACTTATCTATTTCAGGAGAGTTGGACTCAATAAGCTTAAGCATATTTTTCAACCTAAATTATTCTGTGTCTCTGTATTAAATTGTTGTTTCTTCTTACAGTATTACAATAGCCATCATGCAATGTGCTGGTAATCTTGCCCATTGAAAGGTGTTTCCCATTGTCTTAGTTTAGTATCTCTAATCTATTAAAGCTTCTAAGAGAAGTTTGCAGCTAGCACTATATTTGCATTGGTAGTTTAGATAGCAACTATGAATCCTGTAGTATATCTTCTCCAGTAGCTAGACAATTGCAAGTATTTCAGTAAAACTATCTGTAAAACCTTTTTTTGTTTGTTTGTTTGGGGTTTTTTTTGGGGTGAGAAGATAACCAGTCAAGACTATTCTTACTGTGTTCTAGACTTTTCTCGTTATGCTTCTAATCAGACACAAGATTTCTGCACAGTACTCGCATCCTGAACTTGGTACCTGATGGGCCAGGTAGATTTGGGTGCATGAACTTCACCTAACTACCACAAGCAAAATACACTTATTCTATTTGACGTCTGGATTCTATTCAGTTTCATGATTAGGCATTTCTCCACCTGAGACATGCTCATAAGGTTTGACTGGAAAGCATTTAAAATACAAGACCGTCCCTTAAAAGATTGTCCTAATTCTATTGCCTCTCCAACCAAAGAGGTTGTGGAAAGCCCACAGAGGACTCTGTGAAAAAAACTGCATAAGGAAATCTCACAGTATCCTAGAAGTCAGGGCAATAATAATCCAAAACACAGGTTTCAAAAGCCTCAGTATTGGATAGGTGGCACTTGGAATGTAGTTATTCCCCTAAAACTGTGAAACATGTAATCATGTGAAACTAAAATCACAGACAAATAGTTTAATAAACACAAGCCATTTTCTGGTTGGAAGCTAAGGTATTACACAACATTAAGCTTCTAACTAGAAATTCCCATGTGTCCTTAGTGTGGCTTTGTTTCTGATATCAGACACTAAGATGGTTACCCATTATACTAAGACTTTTGGTGATGATTTGATGGACCTGCATTTTTTATGGAAAGGAACACAAAGGGGAAAGAGATGAAGGAACAGTCTAATTAATTTGTAGGAGTTTAAATAAGTTCTAATCTTATTTGGGATTCACTCCAAGAACCATCTATAACAATACAAAGACTTCTTGAATTCAGTCATAGCTGAATAAAACCTTTTAAATATAAATCTTGACACTACTTTAATTACGGATCTTCTCCAGCACCTCCATGTAAAGTAATACTTCTGCAAAGTGGTTTTGTCAAGAAAACACTACCATCTTCTTTTTGATGTACAATGGCAAGCAACAATTAACATAATTACTCCCAGTTCTCATTAAATAATTATGCAATTTATTTTACAAGTAATTAAAATATTGCAATTTAATAAATTGAAGATGCAAAACTTATCAAATTTACATTCATAACTGCACTAGGTTTTCATTACCCTTATAGTTAGCTAAATTTTATTACAAATTGTGATAGGTTTATTTGTTCATGTTGACTTTATTCACAGCACTGTCAAATGTCTCAAATATTATTTACACTGAGCAATCAGAAGACTATTTTGGAGAACCTTATATATAACAACTACTTTAAATTTCCCCCCAAATTAGTCTGAAAGTTATGTATAAATTAATGCAGAATTCCAATACTCACTGTTACGTATAAGCAGTTCCTAGCCATAAAGTATTTGTATTGCATGTCTTTGTTTGGTGTAATTTATTGTTTTAAATATATGTATTCTGCAGTGTTTTGCATTGTGTAAGATAATTTATATTTCAGTGAATCTGGGGTGGTCTTCAACTGCAGAGGATATTAACCTTAGAGGTGGTAGTGTGAAATAGTTTTAGCTTACCTGATCTTATTTCTCTGATCAATATGAGTATTCCTAATCAATTTTAAGATAGCATTATCTTTTACTGATGTGGAGTCCAACTGCAAGATTAATTTAGCAGGCTCTTGTGTTCAGCTCATTGGATTTTATATCCAATGCAAATTTTTCTTTGCTTTATCATGGATGGAATTAGCTAATTTCTCATCTTGAATGAGGACCTATTCAATCTTTATTTCCCTTACAGAGTTCACTTCCTCTAATGAAAGCAGACAACAAATCAACTTATTTAATAAATGTACAAAGTTTATAAGCATTCTCAGCAATGCAATTTACAATTTAAACAACTAAATTACTTTCTGGCAGTGTCAGAATTGCCACACTGGTTAGACCAGTAAACTATGTGTTTATTGACACCTCATCTGCAGCATATAAAATCAGATCTATAAAGAAAAAATTTTAAGATCCCCTACTGCATTCAGTTACTGTTTCTAGAACAAAACAGCATCTATAAATCAGTCTTATCTTCATCATCACTCAACATTTCAACAATTTTTGTGCTGCTTTCAGACCTAGTAATTTCATTTCTTTCAAACAACTTGATGAAAAAAAGAACTTGGAATCAATCCCAGCAAAACCACAGAAAGTTAAACCCAAGATGAATACTTTTTTTTTTGAGATCTGCTGTAGAAATAGAGGAAAAAAATAGTAAGTGTAATATTTAAGTAATGAAAGGAAAAAAATCCCAACCCTTTCTGTCTTTGTAATTTTACAGTATAAATACACATGTTGAATTGTAAGATGTTAATTTCTCTTTTCTTTCTGCCAGCTTATGAATGTCCAACTATATATAGCAACAAAATCTGCATAGGATAACATATATAGATATACTACACAATACAGTTTTAGACCAACTTACCTTTTTAGGTCAAACTGGAAAACTATATGGATGGATATAAATAGATAGATATTGACTTCTGGCTGTTTATACTGCAAAAAATAAACACCAGTATTTTAATTCTTTGTATTTATATGCCACGAGTGTGTTTTACAGTCAAGAATATCCATCTGTTTTCAATATAAATGAAAACATTGCACATTGTTCCATTTCTTTTCCAGCTTTAACATAATATTCTGCACCTTGAAGTCCTTCAGATTTCTCTCTTACTTTTATCATAGCAATGATTCATTCCAGAATGACATTGAGAGAATTAAAGCTATACACTTGTTTCTGTGGTAATTGATTCTACATTGCTTACACAAACTTGTGAAATAGAAATTAAATGGACAGTAATTAGACATAAATCTCTTAAAAGGGGTAAACAGTGCACATAGTTCTCAGGTTTCAGTGGAAAAAGAATGCTACTGCAAGCTGTAAGAGATATCATCTTTTGTTTCTCAGTTTCAGCTGTGGATATGACTTTATGACAATTTAGTACAAATTATTCTACCATCACGTTATTATCCAGATTCCTATCCTATGTCTGGAATGATTTTAATACATAAAACATATAGTAATATGTTAGTCTCAATTTAACCGTGATTATTTGGTAATGTATGTTTTTGTAATGTCAGACTTAATTACTGAGATTCGGCTTCTCTGAAGTCTAGTGATTAAATAATTTTTAGCATAATCAAGGGCAAGTCTGCAGCATTGTAATTCTGAAGGCATGTGAATGGGTAGAGATTTATGTCTGTGCAGGAAGGAAAAAAAATGCAGCTTATAGTCTGCATCTCATGAATTATCACAGCAGACTCCCAAATCTTCAGGTTTAGCAAAACTGGAGAGCTAAAGAGGACAACCTGACAGAGAAACTGTTTATGAGAGAGTTACCAGACCACAGTGCTGTGAATCAGAGATCAGAAAAGAACTCAGAGAGAGCCTTGTAGAAATAGTTCCAGAATAAATATATATTTATGTCTGATTAAAGAATGGGTTTTGTGAAACTAAGCATGCAAATAATTTAATGCCTAGGTTGCAAGCAATTACAAGCTTTGCTACACAGACTAACTTGACAATCTCATTTATGGCAGCTGTAACATTACCTGTTGCTAATGCAGGGGATCCGTCTGGAATTGCAGATTCTGATGCACTCTTCTCCTGTAAAGTGTGATGTGAGTGGCTGGAAAATGGCAAATGTAGAACAAAATCAAAGAATTATTTAGGCACAGAGCAGGCTACAGCGATCATTTTTCATCCCACTTCCACTGTTTACAGAAAATGCTGACCTTCAAGAACAACAGAAGCCATCGTACCATCTTGCTTTCATGTCATTTCTAGAAATGTCAGAGGTGAAGTTACTGTTTGAGAAACAAAAATGAAATGCAAAACGATTTTTGAAAGCAAATTAAAAACGATGAAACTTTGCAACTTAGATATTCTGATTTACATTATGGTACTACTCAAATCCATGACAATTCTGCCAACTGGGCATATCACCTATGTATTATAGGTTTTAAATACAATTTGCACTTAAGATTTACTTTAATAAATAGCTCAATTCCATAGTTATTCCTGATTTCTCAGAAATATCACCTCATTTTATTTTCTACTATCACTTGTTTTAAGATATCAAAGTGATAAAATTATGAAATAAAACTAATAGTATTATAGAAAGAGTAATGAACCAAAAACAATGAGCAGATCTGGGGATGCCTGCAAAATGAAAGCAGAACACTTTTAGCTTATGACTGATGCTAAGCTGAGAATTGGATAGGAGCTGCCTCAAATGCTGTTCAAGCCTAGCTATTCTTGATACTTAGTCAAAATTGTATGCTGTCTTCTGTGTGATTTGAGAAGAGACACACTCGCTTTGTTTTGAGTTGACAAATGTGGAACACTTTTCTTCCATAATTCAACATCAGCCAAGCTGGTGTGTCTATGTGAAACCATCTTTAAGAAAGGGCAAATACCTGCCCATCAGTGTGAGGAATAAATAAAAAAAATGTGTGAGAAGCAACCCTGCAGGCACCAAATCCAGATGAAGAAGGTGCTCCAGGCACTGGAGAAGGTATCCACCCTGCAGCCTGTGGAGTACTCCATGCCACATCATCTGGATATTTCTAAGGAACTGTGGGTGATGTCTCCACTGTCTGTGGAGAGATCCTGCTGGCATAGGGGAAAAGTGTGATAAAGAAGGAGCAGCAGAGATGAACTGTTGCAAACTGATCACAACCTCTGTTTCTGATCTTCCTGTGCTGCTTGAATGAGGGGGAGGTTGAGAAGCTGAGAATAAGTGAAGTTGAGCCTGGGAAGAAGTAGGGAGCAGGAGGGAGGTATTATTTGTTAGTTTTGTCCCTCATCACCTGTCTCAATTTCAGTTTAATAAATTAAATTAATTTTCCACAAGTTCAATTTGCTTTTCCTGTCAGTAACTGGTAAAGGATTTCCCTGTCTTTATCTCAACCTGTCAAGGTTTTTATCGTATTTCCTCCCCCATCCTGCAGAGGAGAGGAAGTGAGAGAACAGCTGGTTGGGGGTGCAGGAGCCAGTCAGTGTAAAGCCAACACAAAAGGCCTCTAAGAGAAAACCTTGTGGTACCTGTGCATTTCATGTAAATGACAATTCTGCTAAATTCAACCATAAAACATGCAGACATCCCTTAATATATGGATTATAGGTATAATATAGCTACATAATATTGGTTGTCACAGAATATTTCATTCTTGCAGTTTTGTATAATTTTAAATAAAAAATATACTAGTATTTAAATAGAAAAAGTATCGCCCAAATTATTATTAGCATTTCTGTACTTTATCACCCAAATTATTATTAGCATTAATGCATTTGGTGCTATTCAACACAAATCAGCATCTGCATTTCAATGTTATTAATACAGAGTTGCAGTTTTCAACAAAATGCTTTCTTGTATCAAGTACATAGCAATGTCTTACAATTTCCCTCAAAATTCATTCTATGAAGTCAATATTTACTTCCCTCTGGAGCACTACTTCCTCAAAGGTAATGCATTCACAGCTATCTAATGAGAAAAAGGCATAGTGACCTTAAAAAGTTGAGAGAGAAATTTCACAGCTTTGGAAACTAAGCTCAGATAAGTAAACTTAAAATGCAGGTATCACCTGGGTTTTTTATTCAGAAGAAACTTTTATCTAATGTTTGTCTTCATTATTCATTTTGCATGTTTCCTGACAGTGTGACTAGGAAGTGTTCAGTTTGATTCTAGACAAACTTTTGGTAAATGCAGCTGCATTTGCTGCCTAAGAGTGCACTCATCAGTACACATGCTCAAGTTCTGCACAAAAATGAATGCCCAAGGACATTTCATCATATATTTTCAGCTACATCTCACTGCTCAACTATTCCAACAGAGATAAATTGATTGCAGGCATGAAAACATACAAAGATTTTTACTTAGGATGTCTAGTTCCCTTTCAAAATGCATATCTTTCTGCATTATCTTTTCTTTACAGGTCAGTCTAATTTCTTGCAATAGGGCAAGACTTATTTTAAAGAGTGCCCACTGGTAATGAACACTTAATGCCCTTTGTCCTGCTGGGTTATTCCACCTGGAACCCCCAGAAGATTTCCGTCTCTTTGCAATTAAATTCAAGACTTTGCGACAACTTATTTTGCAGTTCTCATTCTCAGTTTTACCTATGATCTAGGAAAACAGAGTATGACTGAACCCACTCCAAGGGACTCATGTATTTCATACTGTAGTGAGCTGACTCTGGCTGAACCCACTATCATACTCTCACTCCGCTGGACAGGGGCCAGAAAATATAGTGAAAGCCTCATGGATCTAGATACGGACAGGAAGAGAGCACTTAACCATTTAGGCAAAGCAATCAACTTGGGAAAATTAGTTTAATTTATAATCAATCAAATCGGAATAGGGTAATGAGAAATAAACTCAAACATTAAAGCACCATCCCTCTCAGCCTTCTCTTTTTCCTGGGTTCAACTTCTTTATCTTCTCCCCACAGTGGCACAGGTGAACAGGGAATGGGGTTGATTCATCACATGCTGTCTCTGCTGCTTGTTCCTCTTCAGCAGAAGGACTCACCACATTCTCCCTCTGCTTCAGTGCAAGGTCCCTCCCACAGAACCCAGTTCTCCTGTATCAGCCTTTCCATGAGCTTCACTTTTGCATGAAGTATTCCAGCAGCAGTCCTTGCCATGGGATGCAGGCTTTCAGGAAGACTGCTGCAATGTGGACTGCTCTCACCATGGGGCAAGGGTCCTGCCATAGCCAATTCCATCATGAACTTCCCAGGGGATCACATTGTCCTTTTGACATCCACCTGCTCCAGTATAGGTCCTCCAAGGGATGCCAAGTGGATATTTGCTCCACATGGACCCCCATGTGGAGCAGGGAGACAGCTGCCCCACTATGGTCTTAACCAGAGACTGCAGTCTCTGTGCCTGGAGCACCTCCTGCCCCTCCTTCTCCACTGACCTTGGTGTCTGTAGGGCTGTTGCTCTTATATGTTCTTCACACCTCTGTTCTCTGGCTACAGTTCCCCAGCAGGTTCTTTTTTAAGCCTTCCTAAATATATTATCACAGAGCTGCTATCACTGTTATTGATGGAGTTGACGTTGGCCAGCATCAGATCTGTCTTGGAGATGGCTGGCTCTGACTCTATAGGACATAGAAGAAGCTTCTAAAAGCTTCTCACAGAAGTCGTCACTGTAATAAAACTTTGGTCATTAAGGGTATATACAAGTGAGAGCACAATACCTACATTTTCTGTAAATCACTTGCTTTTGTTGGACTACTGCAATATTCGCATTGTTATGTATGCAGATATAATGATATATGGTTAGACTTGGAGTACAGAAAAGTAAGATGTTGAAATGGGAAGCAAACCCTATAGCGCTCTTTCCCAAAAATGGACTAAAATCCATCCAATTTTAATTTTAGAAAGGAAAAGTACAGGATCTTTTTTTCTTGAAGAGTTTGTTCTTCATTAAAAGAGCTCACATCAGTATTGTCAGATATTGATTTTGGCAAATAAACTGTTCTGCCCTATTCTGCAGATGTCCAAGTAGCATTTATCAACATAAAAATCCTTTTAGGATTCTTCAAATATAAAAATATTACCTGCATATATTTAGAAGTGACTTGTATTAACATCAGGAAGTCAGTTTCAGTGTTTAGTAAAACTAATATAAAATTTCTGCCACATAAATTTAAGAAAAATTTATATCAGCAAAGGTGTGACTCATTTGTAAAGATCTACATTTTCACTTAATTTTGATTTGTAAAAGTGTTTTGTTGGTTTGGCTTAGTTTCACTTCAGGCTTAATATTCAGGCTCAATGTTTCCTTCACTTCAGGCTTAATGTTTTTCAGTGAAGATGAATTTTCAAAAAAACTAGATATGATTTATTATTATTCACTCTTTGAAATATGTCACAATACAGAAGGCTTTCGCCTTTTATGAGGGCTCATACTTCTTAATGAAGGCAAATATTTCCATCTTTCTTTGAACTATGTACAGACAAGAGTAATAAAAGTTGGTTATTTTCAAAATCCAGTGCTATTGGGCAAAGTCCATCATTACTGGACATCAAATAATGACTAGAACTTATATATAACATTGCACAAGTCTGGCCACTGAATATAAATAAAAAATATCAAAAATGTTGTATTAAAAATGTGTGGTCATCAGGGCCAGGGAAAAGATTGTTCCTCTGGACTCAGCACTGATGAGACTGCACCTTGAGTTCTGTGTCTAGTTCTAGGTCCCTCATTTCAAGAAGGACATTGAGGTGCTAGAGTATGTCCAGAGAAGCACAATGAAGCTGGAGAACATTCTAGAGAGTAAGTCATGTGAGAAGCAACTGAATGAGGTGGGATCATTTAGCCTGGAGAAAAGGAGGCTCGGGAGAGATCTTACTGCTTTCTACAACTGTCTGAGAAGAGGTTGCAGCAAGATGAGGATTATCTCTTGCCCCAGGCAACTAGCAACAGGAAAAGAGGAAATGGCCTCAAGCTATGGTAGAGGCGGTTCAGGCTGGTCATCAGGAAGAATTTCTTCTCTGAAAGGGTTGTCAGGTACTGGAATGGGCTGCCCAGGGAGGTGGTGCAGTCACCATCACTGGAAATGTTCAAGAAATGACTGGATGTGGCACTTGGTGCTATGGTCTAATTGTAAAGACATGATTGATCAAAGGTTGGACTTGATGATCTCAGAGATCTTTTCTAACCTAAATGATTCTGTAATTCTGTGATTCTGTGATAAATGCCACCTCAGGTGCAGTTATATTTTATTAGTTGTAGATCTATGAAATTGAAATTATTTACCTGTTTTACTCAGTAGTGGAATAAAGTCTTTTCACTAAGTCTGTGTAAGAACATTTAGTAAATTACACATTTTACCTTGGAATTGCCCAGTGACATGCTTTATTTCACTGTTGTACCCGGTATACTATGGGGTTTTGTTCATTGCAGCACGTTTTCTTATGTCAACTATTTTATATTAATACAAAATGTGCCATAAGTACAATTCATTTATTAAAGCAGTTATGTAGAGAAATTGGTATTTAAAGCTAAGGTTGCTTTTCTGTACATTATACTGTAATATACCTAATGATATAACTAATATACCTAATAATATACCCATATGACTGACTAAACTGTAATTCTGTGCAATTGCTGTATCACAGAATCATTTAGGTTCAAAAAGACCTTTATGATAACTTAGCACTGCCAAGCTGACCACTAGAAATAAAGATGAACAGTAGAAATATTTAGTTATGATTGCATGCAGAAGCATTGTTTTATAGTGTTTACAGTGTTTTATAGTGACCAGCACTATAGCCTTCATACATGTTCTAGCACATTTACCAAAAGCAAATAGCAACAAAAACTTTGTTAAATGTAATGATAACAGGTGTGTGCATTTAAACAGAATTCACTTTCAAGAGAGATGCTGTTTTACTGCAGTGTATCATTCTATCATGTAGAAAGACAATAAATTGGTTCCTTCTAATGAGTATGACCTTGCGGAGTCAAAAACTATATTGCTAGTTTGGCATGCTGTTATTAATATCACAGAATAGCAGACTTCTCCATTTAAATACTAAATGTAGAAAAAATGTTCCCACTAAAGTGAGATTCATGTTAACCTGATATGCAAATCTCTCTAAAGCTCAGTATATCTTTCAATACTGTACATTATGATTAGTGCAGTAGTGGATTAATATTTAAAAATAATAAAAAATAATTCAGGCCACCCACAGAACTGAATATAAAGTAGTTCTCAAGTGCAGGTATAGCTGATATATGTTAATAAAAAGATTTGTTTATACCTCAAAAAACTGTCTGTAAAAACATTCTCACAAAGAACATAGTGCTGGAAAATATTTACATGCTAACTGATATACTTAAGTATAATGGGAACATGAATTCACTGGTTTGCTGCATAGTTACGAAGATAAAAGCTGCAGCATTGGTATGTTAGTGTATAAATAATGATAGTTGTTTTGTCACTGATAAATGGTGCATATTTGGTATCAAGGTGATAACACAATTAACTGATGTCACAAGCATCCTCATATTTGTTGCTATTATATTCTGGGGTAGGAAGTTTCTTTCTATTAGCTACTAAATATTCAGAAGGGCATCTTTAACAACACTAATTAAAATGTTTCAAATGCCCACTAAAAACCCCTAATGAGAATTACTATTGTGATAAGAACAGCCAAGCTTTGTTTTCTGTGATCATACAGTTTTTCTTCATGAACACTTTTCTTTTGGAAGTGTGGAATTGATCTAATTGCTAGGAGGAGAAAAGGTTAATAGGATCTCAAAAGTAATTGTAGATTTGGAACAAATCTGTATCATTATTTTTGATTCCTTCATACCAGACTGCTGGCAAGCAAAATTCAATTAGAATAGAAGCATATGGTTGCAGATTGTGGAATTTTTTCTTAGTAAGGATTTTGACAATGAACCATGGTGGAGACCAAATGGATGGAACTGTGGAATTATCTAACCTTAACAACATAGAAACATACTGTTTCTTCTCAGATTTCCGTGAGAAATATCTCGTGAGCAGATAGCAATTCTTTGTAGGCTTTAAGTTTCAGCTGCAGATGAATCCTGCAAGTCATCACTGAAGTAGTTGAAAGTTTGGCTCAAATTCAATAACTACCAACACTGCTTCCGGTTATTTCTGTTTATACATTTGTTAATACCAGCACTGTGTAGGCAATGCAGGTGTATTCTAGGTCTGGTATCTATACTTCATTAAAAATTGTTCTCTTTGTTTTAGTAATTTCTTCTTCAAGGTTAGACAGATATGCTTCTTTCATAAAAGGAAATATGAGATTTCATGGATTCTGTGCACAGAAAATAAAGAAAAGCTTATATGATGTTAGTTTTCATTTGGCTTTAAATACTAGTATCTAAGCAATCTAAAATTCAGTAATAAAAGAGAAAGGCAACTGCTCTCCTTTCTCAATTAGTTTATTACCTCTGTGTCCTTATCATCCATTTTTAAAATGAAGTTTGAGAACAGTACAAGGAATAGAGAAGAGTCTAAAAAACAAAGTCTGAGTCACCTTGGTTTCAATTAATATTTTGAAAATCAATATTTAGAATAGTTAAAAATGTAAATGGCATACAAAGATGTCCCCTAAAGAATATAACTGAGAAAATTACTTTCTATGTATTGTAAACAACCACTTCCTTTCAATTTAAGGCTAGTTTGTGGCAGGTTACTCTTGTCTCACATCAGCTAAACTACTCTGGCATATACCCAAAGGAGTCAGACTGAATCACAGCTACACAGTTCAGACTTTTCCCATATTTGCGTCTGCAAATTGGTCTTTCCAGATAGTTGCTTACAGAAGCATTTAAACAGGCTATGAACTTTCATGAGTACAGAATGGTAGATGAGTTAGCACATTAAAGAAGAGAGATCCTGTTTCATACTGCTTAAGCTGATATATAAATGCTATAGCTGATTAACCTCTTAAAGTCTGATGAATTCTATGGTCACTCTACCTTCTTAGACTTTCTTATCTTTTTCTTAATTTGTGATTGATAGCCTTATAGTCTTGGAATCAAACCGTTGCTTTGAGAATTAGACCTTAGAGACTATCACTGCCATTACAAGTGGGAAGGACAACTGGGTCACAAGGAGAGACTGAGTAGTTAGTCTTAGCAATTTTTCAAGAGGCTTTGCTAGCCCTGCTCTCTTATGTGCCATCATGCTCTACCTTTATGGTGCTTTACCAGTTTACATACCCAACAATTTCTGACATATCTCTCCCATTGTCTGGCATTGTGATCAAAGGGCTGCGATGACACCAGGTAATATTGCCTTCAAAGTTATG
>NW_008657445.1:26091-49012 GCF_000695815.1 Acanthisitta chloris | reverse complement strand
GTTAGAAACATTCATGGATTTCCTTTAAATCAGGCATGGAACACTACTTCAACAAAATATTCTGGGTGTATTTAGGTACTATCCACAGATCTTTGCAAACTGTGGGGGGTTGAGGCTTTTTAAGTATGCTATGGATCTCCATGACAGTATAACTGATCATAAAACCATAAGGCCTTTTGAACTTTTCAAATGAGAAATTTCCAGGAACTGTGGAGGGCTTGTAACACTGTATTTTTTTAAAAAGTTTTAGAACTGATTCTCTAAAGCTGGTACTTATGAGTACATTGCTGGGACTCTCTTCTTGCAATTGGGGGGTTGAAGTGTTTACCCAATGTTATTAGTGTAATTTTTCTTTCACAGGATCATTTGCTCAGTATCCTTTAGTAGATTAGAACAATATATGGTCCAAGCATCAAAACATCTTGCTGTCTATCTAATACAGTAAATGAAAAAAATTTCCTACAGTTAGTCTTACATGGAAGTGAAATAGTTGTTTACAGCTACATTTAAAATTCAAAAGTCAGCTCAAATTATTTTGTGGTCTTTGCTCCAAAGAATTAAACAAAAATCAACAAACAGCAAACACCAATACTTACATTGTTAAGTTACCATGTAGATCCTACTCTAAACAGGAAACCTAGGCTGTCAGTATAAAGCAGCATTTTTTAAAAAGCAACCTAAACACCAAATAGAAATATTAATTAACCACCATCTTTATTTGAAAACTACACACTTAAACTGAATTTACAAACCTTGACTGAAATGTACACAAACTTTCTGATTGACTTCACCCCAATTATTGTTCATGCCTGAAATTTCCATCCCTGACCTGTGTTGCTCCAATGTCTAGTCAGATGCTCCTGCTTCTATGGATGGGGCAAGTGCAACACTCTTGTAAACAAAAGTTGGCTCTTGGGAAATGCCTAAGCTGTGGTAGGCTCTTTTTATTTGTTCTCTTGGGTTTTTTTTTTCCTTTTTTTTATGAAACAAAAATTTTGAGTAATATAAGATAGGAACGAAATAACCACTTAGACTATCTTCAGCTTCTGAGAGTAATAATTGTGTGTCTGATGAAGGAGAACTTCAGGACCAGGATCTGGACCATTCATCCATCCCTCAATTCTGACAAGCTAGTCCTCAGAATTAATAGGTAGATCCTGCAGTGTCTCTGATGAAATACCACATATTGCAAGTTTATCGGAATGCAATAGATAATTGGAGTTAATTGCCCAAAGAAGACATATTGAACATCCACTGACCATTCAAAGTCAAGGAAGTTTGATGCTTAATTCCTTGTGTGCTTGCTTTCAAAATTCATCTATAGATCTACGTGTACCATTTAATTATGTTACCTCAGCTTAAATATATGCATGTATTCATAGCTTCTTTATAATTTATATTACTTTAGTTTTTATGTCCTCAATAATTCTCCCCAGACTAAATATACTTGGTACAATTCTATTAGTTTACAATTATAAAAGCCGATGAAAACCTGAATGTCCCTGGAAGGAGCCCAAGAAACCATCAAAACTTGTCCCATGCAACCATTCATTACAAAATCTTTCAACAATCAATCTTGGGCATGCTGTATGGATTTTGTCAGCACCAGAAAAGGATGCAGGGCTTGTTTCTCCTTTCATTTACAATAACAAAGAGTAGAAATTGTTCAAATTCTATCAGCACTATTCTGAGTAAAAGGGAAAATCAGGCTCTACCTATACACATAGCAAATCTACATTCAGCATGTCCACCTGGCTTTGGGTAATGTGATCTGAGAAGTCGTGTCATCCTAGTAAATATTCCAGTAGGAGGATATGGTCCTCCAAAAGTCTATTTTTCCAATTTCTCTTTCTTGGTTCACTACAATTTGATGCATACAGTCAAATTTATTTTTCCTTGTTTTAAGAGTTCACAATGGGAATAAACCCAAGAGGTCACAGTGAATGACTTTCTTTACAGCTTAAGAGCAGAGAACTCTGATCATTTATGGATGAAGAAGCACGACAGCTGGTGATAAATTCCAGTAGCTGATTATAATCTAACTCCCTAGAAACACGATCAGAATAGTCAACAAATACTTTATGTCATATAAGTATTTAAATAAAAGACACATTCACAAAATTAACAATTACTTCATAACATGCTTGGAATATTTTATAGAATATGCTTTGAATCTCATATTACCAGGTTCTTATTTAACGCATATAGTTTTTTAACTTCCATTTACATATGACACACCTTACTGCTATTTCTTCTGCATGCTTCTGTTTTGCTTTGGCTCAGATGAGCTTCACTTATATCAAACTGTTGACATTTGTACCCTGGATTTGTTCTAGAGTAGGTGAAAGAGATTAGAAAGTGGAACTCAGTGTCAGTCTTTACTTTCCCCAGTAGAAAATTGTATGATAGTGCAACCCACTAATGAGTAGTACAGACTGCTTAAATTCAGCACACATTTCAGTGTATGCTATTTCATTATATTTGTATCATTTAATTCATGTCAGCCAAGGAGCAGTTGTCTTTTAAAAAAATTTATAAAGACAAAGAACTCCCACAGCAATAAAATTCTACATGTTACCCAGTGGACATTTTCTGGCATTTGCTTGAGGAGACATGTCTAAATTGAAATGGATAGCAGTTATGCAACATAGGCTCTGCAGCTCTTCTTATTGAATGAATAAAAGCAAATGAATAAAAGACAGAAAATGAACATTTCATTAGGTTAACAGTTAGGTAAGACAGCACTTTTCCAACTTCTTGAAGCTTTCAGAGTGAAATCACTCAAAAACTGTGTTTATGTGTTGTTTGCTCTTAAAGATACTCCAGTGTCATTTGGAATCAATGGTAATATAGGCAGCTGATAGGACAAAAGTATTTTATTACTCCTTACCCATCAGTAATGGCCATTTGCGTATATTTCTTAAACTATACTCAGGACCCAATAAAATCAGATGCAACTGAAAGCCATATATTACCACAGTTCCTCAGTGAGATGGTTTAGCAAAAGCAAAACAGACATAATTAGAAAGACTGTCAAGCAGATATTTCTGGAGAAAAAGTTCTACATTGTTGACTTTTAAATGCAAAGTTTCAGATTGTGCTTACTGAGTTTTTCCCCATCAGCTAAGTTCACATTAGGAAATTAAGCAACGCCAAGTTGTGGGCCTGGGTACTGCTACGCAGCTACTTCACCCATCCTGGCTGCCAACATGGTTCTTGCAGTTTTAGCAAGTTGTCACCTATAGCACTGTATCACCCAACACATAGAAAGGTCTGAGGATTAACCAAAATCAGGGAATATCCACTGCAGGCACTAAGTATAATGCCATACCTATTTGTCATGCCCCCAGAATTCAATTTTCTGAGCTGACTGAGATGCTTAAATTGTCATAGTTAAGGGGTCTGTTAGAGTGAAACAGAACATAGAATCAAAGTATTTTAGGAGTTGGAATGGACCTTATAGATCATCTAGTTCCAACCCCCTTACTATGGACCAGGACACCTCCCCATTAGACCAGGCTGCTCAAGGCTTCATCCAACCTGGCTTTGAACACTGCCAGGGTTGGGGCATCTACTAGCTCCCAGGGCAACCTGTACAGTGTACCCAAGGACTGAGTCCTTGTGGATTCTTATAGAGAACTCGGCAAAAGTTAAGGACTTGTGGTGTAGGCAAGGGCTCTCACTGTTAATATCAAGTAGCAAAATGCATGGAGGGAGGCATGATGTCTCTTAGCACTCCACCACAGCACTGGGATTAGCTATATGAGGGTACCAGACCTGGCCTACTGCTCTAGTACTGCTCAGGAGTACTAGTGCTGTCTACATTAGCTAAATAACATTGAGAAGGGAATTCTTAATTCTTTTCAGATTTATCATATGCCATGAGAGGTATTGCAACCTCAGATTACCTATTTAAATGTCCCCAAATGAAAAAGAATCAATCTTAGTAGTGCACTGAGGACTAAAGTCAGACTCTAGTGAGTGGAACTGCTTTGTTCCTGCAAATCAGATAGGATGAAGAAGGTGACATGTACATGCCTGTACATTTACAGGTCCAGGAAGAGAGGATGCCATGAAACTGTCACTGAAACAGAAAGACATTCTTTCACAGTAACTGCAGCAGGTAGAGCAGCATCTGTCAAAAACATGTGATCAGCAATGTAGAGTGTGTCTGTGTTGATAGTGAATTATTGGTATGCATGACATGGAATAGGCTCCTGAACTTTATTCACTAGGGTGAGATGGCAATCGCTCAGGTCCTTCTGCAGCACAGGTTCAGAGTGCAGAAAAAGTAGCAGAGAATGAAGGGAGGCCTCTTTCAATAACTTCCAGCAGGGAAATTTTGGTTCTCCAAAGTGAGTCTGAAAAACAAAAGGCCATCCAGATCACAAAGCAGGGAGCATGTAAGAAATGGCCATGTGTTAAATCACATCTGTAGTAGACAACCAACACTTGCCATGATACAGCAGTATGGGCAATATACATGCCAGAGACAGAGAATTGTGTGGCATGTGTTTTGAGCAACTATATATGTCTGCTAGTTTAGATAAGTCTTGTTACTGTATCACTTGACCTCAGAGCCAGAGCACAGTCCCAGGTCATTCCATTTACAGGCATACACAGTAAGCAGATGTTTGCTTTTCTTCTGTAGAAACACTGGAAATATATTCTTCCTATTCATATAACAAGATTTCTCCCATAGTGACAAACTATAGATACACAATAGGGGAAGTGAGTTAATTAGTTAATATGACTGATAACTAGCAGGGCAATTAGAACAAGCCTCATGCTGTAAGACCTATTTCCATAAGACAAAGGCAATTAAAATATCAGAGAAATAGAACAACTTCATGAAAACAATTGCCACAGATTTTTGCAGTCTTACAGAACACTTGGTCATCAGATTCTCCCCAGCATGTGAATCCTCTATTTCCTCAATGGAAATTATCCATGTGTTGTGAAAACTAAAGTTGAAGACAAATTTTAACCTAACATATACTATTAAAAATAATAAATAAAGGGGATTACCTCTTACCTACCCTATTACCTTACTTATCTTATTACCATTAGGATAGTGCAGGGGACAGAACTGCATATAATACTTTTATTCATGTAAGAATTTGTATCTTTTTATTTTCCCTCATGTACACATGCATACATAAAAACAAAACTGCAAATCAGTCAGGCCAACTAATACTCAACAGGAAAAACCCAACATCAATCAATCTCCACCACCTCCAAAAAATAATCCCCCAAAATTCTAGAAAAATCTTGCTGTTATATAATGAGATAAGAAAGTCAGATTTTGCAGAAACTTGACTCAGATAAAAAGAAAAACAAAGCCAAACATGGGAAAGGAAGGCAGTAGAATAAACCTAAAAGGCTCCAGTTATGCTAATTTCCCTTGGTTGTGGCTTCAAGCATCTGTAACAATCCGTCAGTTAATAATACTTTAGAAAACTATGAAAAAGGAAATTATCCATACATTCTGGGAAAAAAAAAAGAAAGAATTCAGCAATCAGATGCTCTTATCTATGTATTTTTCTTGTTTTCTTTCTATAGCCAGCTTTCTGTCTATAGCATAAGCTGACTGCAGACAAATACAACAGGTTTTTCAAACACTAGTTCTTAGCATTTCCTTCACCTATTTCACACATGTAAATTTTTTGTTAGCAAGCTGAGCACGTTCATACTCACATGTCAAGAAATAAGCTAACTACAAACAGCATGCACTGCTCCTGAAAGCATAGTCTACTTTATTTTCTGTTGCCTGCCTGGAGAACTGTTATGACACACAGAAGAGCATGCACCTGGTTTACTACACTGACAGGTGGTTGCTGTCTCGTTTTTAGCTCTCCCAATAGCTAAAAGGACAATTCGGCTACCTGTTGGTAGCTAAAGGCCCCATGGAGTTACACTAATGTTCAGTAGATTGCCATGAATAAATAGACTAAGTAACATCTATATTAACCATTCTTCTAAAGATGCATATGTAACATTTCAAAACTCACAAAAGCAATTGATGCTAGGAAAGCAGAATTCAGAGCAATTCATATAATAAATGTATGCCTAGAAATGTTAAAATCTTTACTGATTGGCACAGTTTTTAAAAAGAACTGCAATGCAGGTGGAGTCTGTTGTAGAAACTGAAAATTTATTCAAATGGGCAGTGAACTGAACTATGGGCTGACTGATTGCACACAGAAAATCTGATTTAAATAGTGATTACCTGTTCAACATTTTTTTCTGTAGAAATGTATGGGTTTCCTCCCCTAATTTTCCATCATGTCCTGGATCACTCCTTCCCTTAAATGTTGTTTCAAGATCAACATTTCCATAGTGGAAAGATATGATCTGTTTAGGAACATGCTCAAGTGACTTCTGCTAAAGAAGTCAACTAAAATTAAAAAAAAAAGAAAAGAAAACAACAAACAAAATGAACCAACCTAGCAAAACCCCAAATCAAACAAATTAGAAATACTCCAAATAAATCCTAGGAGTATACTCGCAATAATCTCTTCACAAGGAAAAATATGTATGTTTATCCCACTTAGCCTGTGTATTTTCCCTGCATACCCTCAGTTCATTTTGTTTGATATTTTCATTAGTTTCTTTGTGTGCTATCAGAGTACTGTGACCAATTGTTAAAGGCACAAATATACATATATTTGTGGCAAACTCTCAGAGGTTCCTGATGGACCTGGTCTACAGAGATCACTGTCACAATCTGGCAAACTTTTATAACTGACTAAATGAATTCATCTCTTTGTTAACATTGAAAGTGAGCTGTTTTATTGAAGATACATGTGACACGTTTGCTAGTGTCCAATTTCTTGGTATGTTTTTCATCCCAGAAATTTAACATTTCTACTTTCACAATTGGATTTCAAAAGTTATTCCACACTAGCAAATACAAGTATTTCTGATCTTTTAGGCTAATATTTATAAAATGGGAGAACCACTGAAATTGTGTACGTTACCAAAAGTAGGATTACAGTCCTCTCTCTGGGCAATGCAAATCCAATCTCAGAAATACTACATTGATCTTTGAATTTTACTTCATTTTGAAGTTTAGTCATATTTAGTGTATTCAAACCTAAGTATTTTGCAGTATTTTACATGTGAAGGAAACAGGATGTCCATTCACAATCCTTATCAGTGGCTGTATTTCAATCTGTAAAAGACTATGGAATGAGGACTAAAGGTTTCTGAGAACTTCAGTATGTAGAAAGATACCAGCTACAATAATAACTACAATTAGCTACAGATGAACAAAAGCAGAAAGGTGATTTTATCAGGTATACATAATAGTGTTTACTATATATGTAAAAAAGCTAATACAAAATGTAGTCTATAAACTTACAAGACAATACTCCAAATGAAATGCTAAAAAAAATCTTTAAAACTAGAATTTGTAGCAAAAATATGTCTTGGAAAAATTCAAGTATGTTTTGTTCTCCATGAAGTTTTTAAAACCAAGTAGAATTGTACACAAAAATGGAAATTGCATTTTGAGTATTTTTTAAATCATTAATTCTGGTATCTTATCAACAAATCATACAACATTTCCTTTTTGCAAGAAATGTTCATACAACCATACCTATATAACCAAAATTTGTCTGATTATAGCTTCCCATTTGCTCACCAAGAAAATTGTTCCAAGTTATAAAAGAACAGTGTGTGCATTTGGCAACCAGTATTTCTGCAAACCTGCCAGCAGATATTTACAGTAAACCCTAGATATGCCTCTCTCCTTACAAAATAGTATACATCAATATTCGGAAAAGAATAAATGAGCATAGGATTAAAAACTGGTATCTCAATACTCAATTCAGACTCCTTTTCTAGTAAAACAAATTAAGGAAAAGCATAAATCTTAACAGCCAATGGAATTTTGCTTACATAAAAAAATACATTCACATTTAGATTCACATGTTTAGGAGAACTGATATAAAAGGGCCTCACACATTCTAAATTATGAAAATCATACCAAATTTCCACAGAATTATAGATGAGTCCATACTATGAGACAGGGATTATAAAGCACATAGATAGTACTTTTAGTAAAGTCTCTAAGTTACAAACGACTGAAGATGAGTTCATTAAGAAAGGTTCCGCTACTATATTGACTTATTTCCAGTTTGTCTCTAGGTATCTTTTCAAACTCTCAGCTCTAGCAGTAGTCTAAGTCCTTCATTCAATCTTTATTCAATAAACTACAATTTATCAACACACCTCTAAATAAATCCTTTTCACTATCATCCTGCCTACGTCTTCCTTCCCCATCTTGCCCCCTGTTTGGCTCAGCTCCCAAGCTGTCACTAAACTCACTTTATTGTGATTTCCATGTTAGCTGGAGTGACTACCTCAGCATGATTAGCAGTCACTGATAATTTGCCTTTTTGTTTCACTGCTAGGTTTTTGAGAATACATATACCTTACATCATGATAGCTGAATACAGAAAGAAATATGGAATGCCCTAAGGATGTCTTCCTTTAATGAACTTTTGCTGCAGTTTTGTTTCAATGTAGCTAACTGATAATACACTTCTGTACTGAGAATGAGGGCAGTCTCCCATAATACTGTGTATCGCATTACTAGTAATAAGAGAATCATACCTACTGACTAATCATGTTTAAGGCACAGGAACCAGCAAAGACTTCAGAATTACAGAATGGGTAAGGTTGAAAGGGACCACAGGGGATCATCTGGTCCAACCTGCCTGCTCAGGCAAGGTTATCCTAGAGCACATTGCAAAGGATTCTATCTGGATGGTTCTTGAATATCTGTAGTGAGGGAGACTCCACAATTTCTCGAGATGACCTGTTCCAGTGCACAGTCACCCACACACTAAAGCTGTTCTTCCTCATATTCCTTTGGAACTTCATGTGCACCAGTTTATTCCCATTGCTTCTTGTCACATTGCCTGGCACCACTAAGAAGAACCTGGCTCCATCCTCTTGACACACTCCCTTCAGATACTTATATATATTCATGAGGTCCCCTCTCCATTGTCTCTTGACAAGGCTGGACAACACCAACTCTCTCAACCTTTCCTCAAAAGAGACATGATCTAGTCCCCTATTCATCTTTGTAGCCCTCCACTGGACTTTCTCCAGTGTCATGCTCCAGTAGTCCTTGTTTCCCTTGTACTGAGGAGCCCAGAAATGGACACAGTATGGCATCACTAAAACTGAGTAGAGAGGGCAGGATCACTTCCTGAGACCTGCTGGAAATGTTGGGTGCCATTGGCCTTCTTAGCCACAAGGGCACACTGCTGGCTCATAGACAACTTGTCCTACAACCTAGGTCCAGTGGATCAGCTCCAGCCTGTACTGGTGCCTGGGGTTGTTCCTCCCCATGTCCAGGACCCTGCATTTGCCTTTGTTGAATTTAAGACAGTTCCTCTCAGTCCATCTCTCTGCTCTGCTGAAGTCTTTCAGAAGGGCTGCATTAGGAAGTACTCTGGGGTATTGTTCATTCCTCCCAGCTTTGTGTCATCAGCAAACTTGATGAGGTGGCACTCTGTCCCTTCATCCAAGTCATTGATGAATGCATTAAACAATACTAGGACCAGTATTGAACCTTGAGTGACACTACTAGTCACAGGCCTCCAGCTAGACACTGTGTCAGGATTACAACCGTCTGGAATCTGCTGCTCAGCCAGTTCTCAGTTCAACTCACTGTCCACACTTCCTGAGTTTGTCTATGGAAATGTCATGAGAGACACAGTCAAAAGCCTCACTAAAGTCATGGTAGACAATAACCACTGCTCTCCCCTCATCCGTTCAGGTAGTTGTTTCATTGTAGAAGGCAGTCAGGTTGGTCAAGCATGATTTACCTTTAGTCAATTCATGCTGACTACTCCTGGTCACTTTATTGTCCTTCATGTGGATAGATACTGACTCCTAAATGAGAAGGTCATCATCTTTTTAGGTACTGAGGTGTGGTTGACAGTCCAGGAGTACCCTGGGTCCTCCTTCCTGCCCCTTTTGAGGAAGAAAGTGACATTGGCTTTCTTCCAGTTCACAGGCACTTCTCCTAATTGCTATGACCTTTCAAATACAATTGTGAGCAACCTCATTATGGTGTCTGCCAGCTCCCTCAGCACTCATGGATGCATGTTGTCAGGGCCCATGAACTTGTGGATATCAAGCTTGCCTACATGTTCTCAAACCCAGTCCTCTTTGAGCAAGGGAGTGTATTCCTTCCAAGATTCCTTTACACTGGGTCAGAGATACCCCAGGGTTGGTGTTGTCAATGAAACCAACACAAAGAAGGTATTCGGTAACTCTGCCTTCTCTGTGTCCTCTGTTAACAGGCTCCCCTCTTCATTTAGTAACGCTCCCACATTCTTCTTTTGTTGTTGATATATTTGAAGAAGTTCTTATTGTCTTTGACATCATTGGACAGATTTAATTCTAGGCAGACCTTGGCTTTCCTTGTCTCATTTCTGCTTATTCTGACAACCTCTCTATTATCACTCCAATTGGCCTGACTCTGCTTCCATTTCATGCGTGTTTTCTGCTTATATTTGAGTAATAACAGGAGTACTTTATTCATCACACAACTGGCTCCCTTTGACCAACTTCTTGCTCTTTGGGATACATAATTCTTGAGCTTGGAGGAAGAGAGCCTTGAATAGCAACCAACTCTCTTGAATCCCTCTTGTCTGCAGGGCCTGTTCCCGTGGGATTCTTCTGAGAATATCCCCAAAGAGGCTAAAGTTAGCTCTGCTGAAGTCTATGGTTGTAATCTTACTGCCATATTTCTTCCTTGCCCAGTGCTGAACTCCACAATCTCATGGTCACTGCAGCCAAGGCTGCTCCCAGCCTTCACACCTCCAACAAGGCCTTCCTTTGAGGTATGAGATCAAGCAACATGCCATTTCTTGTGAAATCCTCCACCACATGTGACAGGAGTTGTCATTGGTGTTTTCCAGGAAACTCATGGGCTGTTTGTGTTTCACTGTGTTGCTTCCCCAGCGGATGTCAGGGTAGTTCAAGTCCCTTACAAGAACCAGTGCCTGTGACTGGCCTCATCCACTTCTTCCTCTTGCTCAGGCAGCCTGCAGCAAACACTCACAAGAATGTCACTCTTACTAGTCTGCCCTTTTATCCTAACCCATAAGTTCACTACTTGTTCATCAACCATCCTGAAAGAGAGTTCACTACATTTCAAGTGTTGCCCCACATAGACGGCAACTCCACCACTGCACCTTCCTGACTTATCTTTCCTAAACAGCATGTAGGTCTTCATGACAACATTCTGGCCATGTGAGCTACCCCACCGCATCTCTGTAGTTACAATGAGGTCAAAAATCTGCACACATATCTCTGGTTCTTCCTGGTTTTTTTTCCCATATTGTGTGCATTGGTGTACAGGTACCTAATAAAAGTATTTGATTGTGATATTATACCAGTGGGGCGCAAAGGGATGCCCCAAAGTCCTACCTTGTGGTTATGTCTGGCTGCTTGTGCTTGCTGAAGTTATCCTCTCTCAAACCTCCTTTTACTACTAGGATGTTCACTACAGTTGTGCCTTTCCCACCTTTTATCTCTGTCAAGCCTGGCTATGTCTCTGTTCCCCTTCCCATCTAGTTTAAAGCTGTCTCAAAGAGTCCTGCTAGCTCCTGACCTAATATATTATTTTCCCTCTTAGAGAAGGGGGCCCCATTTCTTGCCAGCAGGCTCAGTGTTGTATAAACTGACTCATGATCAAAGGTCCCAAATTTCTACTGGCAACACCAGTCTCAAAGCCACGTGGTCATACAATTTTCCTGTTTCTTGCCCCATCATTCCCTGCACCTGGTAGGACAGAAAAGAACATAACTTGAGCTTCAGATCCCTTGACCCATTGTACCAAGGCCGTGATGTCCCACTTGATTCTCCACAGCCTTCTTGCTGGGACTTTGTTTGTACCCACCTGGAAAACCAGTAGTGGATAGTAATTAGTAGGCTGTACAAGGCTGAGAAGTTTCTTGGTGATGTCGCTTACCTTGGCCCCAGGTAGGTAAGACACTTCCTTATGGTTTGGATCCTGTTGACATATTGGACCCTCTATTCCTCTCAAAATGGACTTACTAATGACTACCACTCTTCTTTTTTTCTTAACAGAGGAGGTTGTGATGTGGAATGCAGGCTGGCATGCCCTAAGCAACCTTTCCAACCCAGATGGACCTTCATCCACTTCCTCATTTCCCTGATCTGCAGATTCCAGGGCCTCATGCCTATTGTGTAAAGACACCATGGGAGGTGAGGTAAGTCAAGAAAGGATTCATTTGCAATGCTGAGCAGAAAACCATTCCCACCACCTTCCACCTCTAAGATCCCCCTCCTTCTGCCTGATGGTTAGAAGGTAGAGGATCCATTACCTCTTGTGAATGGATTGTGGGTCCTTTAGTCTGAGACACAGTAGAGTGCAGCTCCACCAGTTACTCTCTTCCTCAGAGTCCCTATTACTTTGTCATGGTTTAACCTCAGCAGCAGCCAAGAACCACGCAGCCTCTCACTCACTCCCCCACCAACGGGGTGGGGGGGCAAATTAGAAGGATAAAAGCTACAAAAACTCATGGGTTGAGATAAAGACAGTTTAATAGACAAAGCAAAAGCTGCACACACAAGCAAAGCAAAACAAGGAATTAATTCACTGCTTCCCGAAGACAGGAGGTGTTTAGCCATCTCCAGGAGAGCAGGGCCCCATCACGCGTAACGGTTCCTTGGGAAGACAAACGCCATCACTCCAGATGTCCCCCCTTCCTCCTTCTTCCTCCCACCTTATATACTGAGCATGATGTCATATGGTATGGAATATCCCTTTGGTCAGTTTGGGTCACCTGTCCCAGCTGTGTCTCCTCCCAATCTCCCATGCATCCCCAACTTCCTTGCCAGCGTGGCAGTACGGAAAGCAGCAAAGGCCTTGACTCTGTGTAAGCTCTGCTCAGCAATCACCAAAACATCTCTGCATTATCGACTCTGTGTTCTGCACAAAACCCTAACATAGCCCCATACTAGCCTCTATGAAGAAAGTTAACTCTACTTCAGCTCAAACCAGCACATACTTCTTAGTCTTTCCAAATCGTTTCACAGTTCCAGCATTGGGCTGATTGTTGGCCTGACTTCTTACATGCTGTTCTGATTGAAAAATATTGAAATACATCAGTACATGATGTAGATGAAAAACTCAACTGTTGCATCTTTACAGAAACTGCACCAGCAGAAATGTTCAACATAAAAAAGAAAATAAAACACTATTTAAAAGTCTTTGTAAGTATCTACCTTTGTTCACATCACTGGGACTATATATGACTTATTTATTATCCACTATGAGTAGCAGCTCCATAAAAAGATCACAGATGACAAACACAGGCACACTTTACAAGTGCAGCCTATTTTTTCCCTGTAAGTACATAATGTAACTAAATGCAACTTAACTCCTGCCCAACCATTTCTAAGGAGCAAGCTATGAAGTACTAGACAAAAAATTCTGCTAGCCTTCCAGATACTGGGCAACAATAAAAAGCTGGTTGAGAATCCTTATGTGCTTTGAAAGTCAAACATTTTTGCCTAATGTGTTTCTTTCTTCAGTTGAGAGAGATGGTGATCAGAATCTTTTTTGGTAATAAATATACCAGTTATGTATACTCAACTCACTTTTTCCTTGAATTCCACCTTTCCCTAATCCTGGTTAAAACAGGAAAACACAAAAATGTTTTAAAAGCAAGGGAGGAATCTGCTTACATAGTGTGAGCAGCAGAGAACTTGGAGAATCTCTCTTCTAAGGCACTGAATATATAAAATATATGAAAATATTTGGATTTTTGCTCCAAGTTGTCAGTACCTGGACTTATTTCATTAAAGATTATATTCTTGAAAGTTTCAGACTGAATATGATGTCTGTTATTGGTATATTTCAGGTGATTTTTCAAGGGAAGAGTTTTGGAAACTCTTTCTACACTGAGTAATAAGATCATTTTTATTTGAAGTTTTACAAAGACTCTGAGAATCTTCATACCATGCAGATTCTGTATCTGCATGATTTCTTTTATACTTCATAACTTTTCTGCCTGTAAGGACATTTTATAGTAGTGAGGTTCAGTGTATTGGATCTATATTCCATAGAAGAAAGAATTTGCATTTTTTTAAGTGTTTGGAGAAAACTTGCTTCTATCTTAAGATACTGACTAACAAAATGCTGTTTTATTATGCATTTACTTTCTTTATACCTGACTTCCAATCTGCAAAATAGCGTATGTTCTGTATTTGACCATTGCATTCTAATTTTGTGTGATAAAGCCAATGAGATTCCTGAAAATGCCAAACTGATAACTTCAAAGCAAAACTTTCAGTGCAGGTAGCCATGTTACATACGATGTGAGAATTTTTCAGTGTTTTCAAACCAGAATTCTTCAAGGAAGTTTCTACCACCACAATACAGAACATATGGGCCACAGAGATCATCTGTTTATATAAAAACTTAGTATTTCTTCAGCAACTGGGAAAATATATTTCCTATTCAGTATCATAACAAGAGTAAAGAAGGCTTGTTTATAACTAAGTAATATTAAAGTCTTAGAACTGTTTAATGGGAGGAAAAAAATGAAGGCTAATGTTTTAGGCACAGCAATTTTTTATTCTGCACATAACATTACCATATCTTTTCTCATCAAAAGTGCTAAAAACTATAAGGAGATAGGCTGCTATTCTCTAATAAGAATAATAAATTATCCAACATTTCTTGCAAAACACAAAGAGAATTTTAAAGCTCTGTGATTTTTGCGATCACACAATCAGCCTGCTGAAAAAAACCCCCCAACCTGATTCTTTCCATGCTTGTGGTAGGAATGACAGGTGTTTTGTCTGATATGACTCAGGCAACTATTCTATATATTCATTAAAAATAATAATAGACTATTATTTTCTTTACTTGCTACTGTGACTCACAAATTGCAGGAATGTTCATTGACAAAGTAACTCACATGGTCAAATTAAATTGATTAGTTTCAATCACATTCACTGGCAAGTGTTTCTTATTCATCCATACATAAAAGAAGGTAATTTCATTACTAATTTAACCTGAATTTGTTTAATTTTTTTTTGATCAGGGATGAAGAAAACCCGCAGAGTAAGTTCCTCTTAGACAACTAGGCAGGCAGTACTTTCAGCTGGACATGCGATTCCTAAGGGAAACATGCAGAAGCATTTAAATAACTTTCTGAGTTTGCAGGACTCTGTCTACAATATTAGCTTATAGATTTGAGATTGAACTTTTTTTTCACAGAAAATAGGGTTCTATGATACAGAGAGAAGGAATGTACTGCACATGAGTTTTCAGTTCAGATTTAATAAGTCAATGCTTGGAAACACCATTGTAACATCTAGTTATAGTTACGACATTGTGTCTGTGAAAGTTGCTGGGTTTGAGTGGAGGATGGCGCCAGTACAAATATATCTAAACTACAAAGGCTGTAGCCATAATGTAACTGGTTTGCCATGAACCCAGATAGGCCAGTCTGAGTATCTGCATTCTATTCAGTTTTGGCATCAGAGGTGGTTGTTCCAAGCTTGGCATATGCTGTAGAAAATACTGATATTTCTGATTCACAGAGAACTAGATAACCTCAATCTTTAATTATGTCAGACTAATACATTCTACAAATAATTGGTCAATTTAGAAGGAGAAATCAAATCAGATTATGTTTTATGTTGTAAAATGAGAAAACTTTTAAATTCCATAAGTTTATAAAGTTTCATATACATTTGCTAAAGGGCACCAGAGAAATGTAGAATGGCTTATTGATGCTGATTTTATTATCTTTTGCCTCTCTTTCATTCAATACCATTTTATTCTTTTCTCTCTTGAATGTTGTCCTGGTTTTAGCCAGGATGGGATTAATTTTCTCAGTAGCTAGTGTAGTGCAGTGTTTTGAATTCAGAAGTGATAATACATTGTTGTTTTGGTTTTGCTGGATGGTGTTTATCATAACCAAGGACATTTTCTTGCCTGTGTCTCATGCTCTGCCAGTGAGAAGATACACAGGAAATTGGGAGGGAGCATAGCCGGGCCAGGTGACTTGAACTAGCCAAAGGGATATTCCCCACCATGGCACATCATGCCCGGTGTTCCAGGCCGGAAGGGGCCGATCCTGGGGGAGGTTCGGGGTGCGCCGGTCCGCGGGTGGTGAGCAATTGTATTGTACATCACTGATTTTGGTTTCTTTTCATTATCTATTGGCATTGTGGCTCATTCTGCTCTGTATTGTTATTAAACTGTCCTTATCTCAACCCACATATTTTACTCCAGTTGTTCTCCTCCCCATTCCTCCGGGTTGGGGGGGGGGCAGAGCGGAGAGGAGGGAGTGTAAGCAGCTGCGTGGTTCTTGGCTGCTGGCTGAGGTTAAACCACGACAAATGTTCAGTCTTAATAATATATTTATTATAGCTTAGAGAGCCAGCAATATGATTCCAGAGAGCCAAGAACAGAAGATCCTGCCTTTTCTCATTTTGGAGATCATTAAAACAATTCTTCCTAATAGGCTATTGTGATAATCATGATATGGTAATCTACTCAAAATCAAGTACTATGACTTTTTTATTGCAGCAGATATTAATTAGAAATTTATATTTCAGCTGTAAGGTTTTCTTTTAGTCTTTCTAAGAACAAAAATTTTTACAATTCAGGGACTAAAACATCTAGTAGATTCATGGGATTAAAAGATAAAACAGGAACCAGTAGCAAATAACTCCTCCTTCACATCCTCCGTCAATGATTTTGTCAGTGTTGTCTCAGAGGCTAATGTATAAAACAAACATGGCATGACCTTCCTTGAAGTCACAGATTTATTCATACTGTTTGGAGTTGACTTTTTTAACCACTTATGGTTTGGCTGCATTCTGCGACTTGTAACTGAACTGTCTGATATTTCAGGGAAGGTCACACCAGAAGAGTATATATCCTGATCCTGCTTAGCATACAAGACATGCAGAAAACTGTCATTTAATACAGCAGAAAGAAAAAGATCAGACAGAATATCTTTTCCCACAATTTTCTCTTCATTTGCTTAATATCCAAGCATGGTGTCAAGGGATTTGTAAAAGTTAACACCTGCAAAATCCCTCATGTATTTTTCAATCGAAACCCCAGAATTTGCTAGTTAGCAAACCAACTTCAACATCAAGTTCATTAATTTTTGAAATTTAAGTTGCCACACAAGTGAGGAACAAGAAACAATATTCAGGTATGTTCCCCAGAAATAATCTAGACTGGTGTCATGTACTTGCTAAAGTTTCCCACTTTGATTTACTTGTCGTGTGCATATTCCAAGAGACTCTGTCCAAAGCTTCACAATCTACTTGTCAGCCCCTATGTCAATATCTATTCTATCCTTCAAGGTCTCAGCTGTTCTATCAGTCTTGTTTAAAACCAGTGATGATTTGGCAATCACACTTCCTCCTCTGTTCAAAGCAGTTAGAAAATAACTAGAAGTCATCTGGGATTTAAGATGTTATTTTAGGAACTATTTTCTTTAAAATATCAAGAAGTATACAAATTGAATTAGTCTTCACAGTCATCTCACAGTTTATTTTTGTCATTGAGATGCAGGGTAAACTAATATGCAAGTTTCACATCCCTATTTACACATAATGACTGAATTGGCAGAATTACATTTAAATCCTCTGTCTCTTCCCCTTCCATCTGTTTTCCTATCTCCTGCCCCTTGGTAACAGTGAGATTTCCTCCCTCCAACTACGCAAGAGGCCAAGATTTTACTAGGCCTAAGTAGAAAAATTTAGAATAAAACATATGCTCAGACTCTGAAAGATCAAATAAAAATAGTGTGAAAACCAAGAGAAGAATGTATTAAGTGTGCACTAAACCAGACTCATTCTTAGTTCAGTGTGTTTCCTCGTTCACATGTGAGATGCACTAGACCCTCCAAATTTTCTTTGATCTGGATTCACAAACTCTCTAGTACACTAGCTGTGATAAGCTTCATCCTACTACATATATAAGAACTTCAACATTCTGCTTTTACTGTTGCACCTCTAAATAAAGAACTGTTAGCTAAATATGCAGATGAATTTCCTTCCCTGTAAGACTGGCTGATAAAGTTAACATCAGATTCATAGCACAGGCATTTGGTGAAAAATCAGAATGAATAATTTCCATTACTTTTTTTCATTTAGCTTCTAGATTATGAACCATCAGAGGACCTGTGACTCTATGCAAAATTCAATTTAGGTCACTTTCTTCTTTTCTGTATTTTACCCTGAGAACAATTTGTTCAAATCTATGCAGAAAATTCTCTGAAATCTACACCATGTTCTGAAGGGGTTTTTTTGTTTGTTTTGTGTTTGCCTTCTTTTTTTGGGGTGGGTTTTTTTTTTTCAACCAAGGCTGCAAAGACTTTGTGAAAACAGTTTTTTTCAAAATCTAGATTTCCCATTACAAAACATATATTACAAAACAGTGTCTTATCTGCTGCTATTCCCATATGAAGTAAGACTTAAATTAAATAACTAAACCTAGAGCTTCAAATGTCATAACTTAACATGGCTTCAATAAATTTCAAGAGCTACAGTCAGGTCACACACAAAGGTTGTCCCATAAACAGTGGCAACCAATGTCACTGGGAAGCCTAGACCCTAGGGAGTGGAAGCCCTGAGGGCGCCAGCACTGTTCAGGAGAAACACAGGGAGAAGAGGAACTGAACTCCAGACTGAGCAAGATTGAAGTTTCCTGTCAGCTAATCAAGTATAACCAAGATTTCTTCTGAAATTACATCAGGGTTTTAATAAACTTTAGTCAAAACAGATTATTTTTTTAATTAAATCTCTATGTTTTGAGAAGAAGCATTTTGAAAAGGCAACTCACTTCAAGAGAAAATTCTAAATCAGATTTAAGTATGAACAGTGCATCCTATTCTGTATTGCCCTTGAGGCTAGTGTATGACATCATAAGGATCCAAACATAAAATACTTTACCCAGTGTAGTGTTCATACCTAGAGTGTTTTTCAAATGAGCATACTGTTTGAAGAGATCATGAGACTGCAACAGTAGAGAACAAGATTAACTAAAGGTGTATATTGTCTAGCATTTCCAAGTTTGAAATCATCTGTCACTTGGAATATTGTTTTGAACAAGGACATTTTAAGAGCACAGTAAGAAGATTCCTTCTTAGGAGATTTGTAACAATATTGAGAACCTCACAAAAACATGAAGCACATGTGTCTGTGTAACAGCGTTAATAAAAATGATTTAAAATGTAGCAATAATAAACTGGGGAATTAGAGAACTTTCAAATATTCAATTACCATTCTAATAAAAATTGTACCACAAACAAATTGTATCTTTGATGTTTTTGTTATTTTACAACTACACAGCTTTAAAACATAATGCATTCCATTTTTTTGAATTTTGGAATATTCAGATGACATCCATACTCTTTTCCTAGTTTATAATAAGGGTTGAAGTTGTTAAAAGCATTTTTAAAAATGATCCTATATGCCTTCTTGCAGTAAGTGTTTTCTAATATGACTATTTTAATGAATAAAAGTAGAATCTACATAACCTCTTATCAGAAATTGAAACTAAAAGCAATGTTAAATCAAAGATGATATATATTTTTGTTTCAAATTTATGCTGAAACAAGCCAGTGATTTGTATTCTGCACTTAGATGCCTATATTATCCCCTAAGTGCCATTGTCTGCACTGTTATGGTCTATTTGGAGCTCTCAGATTTCTCTATTTCATAACTCTTAACTTGCACTTTATAACATGCAACTTAGTAACTAACACACATGCCTATGAGCAGACTTGTAACCTAGCTGAGGGCGAGAGTCCTCATCCTTCCTTCTCCATCAGGGTACAAGTGTCCCCTATATCACACAGGGAACCCACAAAAGCCTCATCAGCTCTGTTGGATCCACTTCAAAAGCCCTTATTGTAAGCTGATACATCCATACATTCCATCTTGGAAGGTGTGTCTATATTGTTTCTGTAAGTTAGTGGACTCTGTAGAAACTGCCCAACAATCAATATACAAGGACAATGGCTAAAGGAGATGGCAAGTTGCATGTGACAGTGGCTATATAATGACCTTCTGTCCTTCCTGGACATCCTGCCTGCATGTTGTTGTCACATGGACCTAATGGTGCTGCTACTAACATACATCAAGCATTAGCATTGGCTGTGTACTAGCAAAAACCTGAGCAGGAGCTGAAAGAAGTCGCATGCAGCAGTTCCTTATAATTGACTGAGCAATTGCATAAATCTGACAGAATAAGGAAGAGACTGTTAATACTGTAAATCAAAACATGTTCCCCATAAATCCAAATTCTTAACTGAAGAGTGTACCATTTAGTGCACTGCAACAGCAAACATTTTCTACTTTACTATTAATCTTAGCATCACAATATTTATTTTTACACGCTTGGTAACACCCAAATTAATTTTATTACAGTATTTTATAAATTGAGATCATTTAATGTGCAATGTTATCTTTTGTTACAGCTTTTCATTTTTGCCAGAACTACCTTAGACATCATTAGCATATTGATGAAATTTTCAAAAAGCAACAATATGTCTTAGATGTCTACAAATGCACCTTGCTTAACTCATTTATGCTTACAAAAGAAAAAGTATCATTTGGAAACATACTGAATACATGCTATATGTAGGGATAAAAAACCACCCCAATTACCTTGCCTTATGCTGGTAACACTTGCAACTTGCTTGGAAAATATTCTAGTGTTGGAGGTTTCTTTCAAAGGAGTGGTGAAAGGGGAGAGGTAAGTGCACGAATTTTGCCATACTGTGAATTCAGAACATGACAGAGCCCAACAAAACATTTTACTCAGATTCCTAAGGTTTAGGTGAAATAGAGTCATGATGTGAAACCTACCTGAAAGTGTTGTTCAGATAAAATAAAGCCTGGACTCTATCTGACCAACTCTGATCAGTCAGCCAATTCTAGTAGTCACTGGAAAAGGAAGGAATCACATATAAATGTCATGGGTAAATACTACCTGAAATCACTACATCTAGCCTGTTGTAATTGTACAAATATATGTGGGAGAGAGGGAAAAAAACCCAGCCACAGATGAACCACTAACATGCATGTTACACTCTTGTAACATACTTGGGATGAGAAACCAGAGGGTGATAACAGCTCGGGTAACAACAAATAATTAGCAAAGTCATATAGATTAGCACTGTGCTTTACAATCAGCAAAGCCACTGATGATTTGGTGGTGGTGAGCAATTGTCCCTCGGTGCAACACCACCCGTGGCTATCCAACAGCCATTCAACACTGTGCAAAATGTTGAGCCTGAAGTGGAGTTCCAACTGGACAGATTTGCTCCCAAGAAAGTATCTTAAAACATTGGGCTAAATTGGACACTTGTAACTGGTGGGCAGTCACAACTACAAGATTCACAGGTCCAGATGGAAAATGAACAATGACATAACCCTCTGTTCTAAGATCTTGATTTGTATGAAGAATTCCTGATCTTTGTTTCAACAATGTTGTTAGAACATGCAGAAAGAGTGATCTAAGTATACAAACATCACTGAGAACAAGGAAACTTTTCCTCACAATTTCCACGACCAAATATTAATTCCTGGAGTACAGAATGGAATCACTGATTCATTTTAGGAGTCCAAAGACATCAGATGGCAATTGAGACTACTTTTAACATTTTTTCTCAAAGAGTAAGGCCTCAGCACTTCCTGACATATTCTGTTCTCTATGTTCTTCTGTGAACTCTATGATTCCTGTGTTGTAATTAAACTGTGAGCTTTTTTTTAATGTTTCTTAGATCAGTTCAATTATTAATCTTTAAAGAATGTTGTTCTTCCTAGAATATTTGTGGAAGATATTAGTTGCTGCTTTTGTCATTTCATCTGCATAAAAATACAGTGGTGTAAAGAATCAAAAGACAATCTGTTCAAGGTTATATCAAGGCAAATTACTGTAGCTGATAAACTCATGTATCAAGTTAGCACGAGCTGTACAAACCTCAAACCTGGAGCTGTTTTCCTAGTGATTTGCATAAACATCACTTTTTTTTCTCTGGTATTTGACATCAGGAGGTCAGCAGTGAGAAAGCTGTCACAGAGCTGACTCAATTTTTGGAGATCTGAATGAACCTAGCTACAGAAAGCTACTCTTAGCTGTACTATAATACCAAAAAGCCAGGGTGACATTTTATTAGTTAAATCTAAAAACATATTTCAGTCACAGTTCTGACAGGTAAAGTAAAATTTATTTGAAAACAATATCTGCCTAAATTTTATTTGAAAAGATTAGTGTCTGTAGTAATTTGCTATTGGATTGAAATGATTTTATTCTTGAAAAAGGACAGCTAGATTTAACTTCTTTATCTTCAATGTAACTATAACATAATCCTGACAGTTTGTTAACATTCATAAACATTTTATTCTTTGCTGGTAGAGTCCATCATACATTAATATGGACAGCATGATATTTAAAAGCAAAGGTATTGAGCTAACATGCCTTGTACTAAGTCTCTAACTAACCTGTTGCTATATTATTAGTCACTGCAGAACAAGAATAATAATGCCTTTAAACCATTTTGTCTCTTGAATTTTTCTCTTCCCACATACATATGCATTGATAAGAGAGAGTTCATTGTGAGGATCCTTACTGTGACAGAGCTGTGTGTTCCTTTCTGGTAATCTTTATGGTACACTCCCCAAGAGATTTCTTTTAAGACCCCCAAGAATTAGGCTGTTCCTGAAGTTCTCTCAATCTGTAATGTTGCTATATCCCCAGATAAATAAAGAGAAACTTAATGGTCAATACTATTACTAATACTACTTATCAAATCAACCTGAAGTTTTTGACAGAACTTCCTTCCTTCCTTCCTTACTTCCTTCCTTCCTTCCTTCCTTCTCT
>NW_008657445.1:24790-25982 GCF_000695815.1 Acanthisitta chloris | reverse complement strand
CTTCCTTCCTTCCTTCTCTCCCTTTTTCTTTTGAGTCACTAAAGAAGGGTTAAAAATCCTTTCTCTTGTCATTTTCTCAGAAGAAAACTATGGTTTCTATACTCTTATGGGTCTTGCGTGTGTTAACTGCTGATTCCTTACATCTTCTGGCTGCACCTATCTATAATTTGCCCCTTGAATGCTGACTTAAAATGTGATTTGCATAATTTTAAATTTCTCCTAAGAATTAATGCATTTTAGAAGCATTCCTTTCTTTACCTTCCTTGATGCCCCTTCTATTATTTCATGTAGTTCTTTCTACAGTATATTCAAATAACTTCAGGCAACAATCCTGTAGATCCATGGATCTGTCTTCTGTGTATAAGCAATAAGTTGCTGGTACTTTTTTGTGTTTTTCTGGTTAAATAAGTATTGCAATGGAGTTAAATTAATAATAAGTTAAATTTCAATTTAGTAGTCTTAACAATTCACATTAAAGTAATGCACATGACCAAGATGTTTATGAACTATTCAGTAATATCCGGCTGCAATGTTAGTATTCAAGTGTACAAGGGAACAAAAAGCCTTGTTTGTTAAAATTGAATCTTCTGATATAGACAGAAGCAAATGACTCTACTGCTTCAATGAGCTCTGGTTGACTTTGTTTATATTTAAAATTATGGGTCACCCCTTAAGTTACATTATAGTGACAGTACTGAATATATATGTCAGGAAAATATCTTTTTCTCTGTAGTTCTTATCCATGCTACACTAAACCAATTGTTTAGAGGGATTGAGATAGCTTATGAACAGTGTTAAATCTCTATTGTATTGCTCAGTTTTCATGCCACAGTAACTTTACTGACATTGGAAAAATTATGTCAGCGCAAAACTAGAGTAACAAAGAAATGTTTCAAGTTTAAACTAATATTCCAGCATACTTAATTTTTTTCTAAAATATTTTCTGCAAAAAACAGAGGAAGTATCTCTTCTTAGATAAAAGAGAAGTATTTGTTGATAATGTGTTTCAGATTGGTTAGCTGAATTGATGTAGTAAGCATCCACTGAAAGTGATGAGGAATCTCATTACATGATCCTTCAGTATGTATAAACAAATATAAACACACTACATGCATATGTTTTTAAGTTCCTTTGCATTCCTACATTGTCCCAAACTGTTGCTTCATGGCTGTATGTTAAAACAATGACCTAC
>NW_008657445.1:0-24744 GCF_000695815.1 Acanthisitta chloris | reverse complement strand
TCCAGGATACCACATAGGGTTCCTTCATTGTAGGGGTTGGGAGGCAAAGAAGACAAGGATGTACACTTCAAACAAAAGTTGCTCCAGAGGCGTCAATTCAGAAAGTCACACTGTTTCTTTTCAATACAGAGTTTACCCACAGGGTCATTACCTAGATTAGTGTACATGACATTACCTATAGCACTGCTAAAAAAAAAAAAAAAAAAACAAACCAGGAAAAATGTGGGAATTATTTCATGCTCATCAATTTGATTTTAGTCACATTTTTTAAGAAAAGTATGCTACTTTTAATTAGTAATAGCAGCAATATTTTGTCGAACTAGTTTATCTCAGAGCAACCAACAGAAAATCTAATATTGGTTCTTATTTTATGATCAAATGGAAAATAAGTATGAAACACAGCATGCTTTTCTTTCATTTAATTCCAGATGAAGAGAACGTGCACAGAAAAAAAAAAATACAATGTTCACTAATTACCCTCCAACTACTGAAAATTGGCATTAATTCACTAATACCAATTACTTGCATTACTCTAAGTTAAGTAAGCAATTTCATAGCTCAGCTTCTATTTTTTACCAGTTTATGGCCAAGTAATTTAACATTTAACAATCTATGTTTCTGTGCTCTAAACAACTGCCCTAAATTTTATTTATTTTGTAGAAATATAATGTGGTTTCATCAAAATATCAGGCACTCTGGAAGCTGGAAGACCCAAGCAAGTTAAAGTTCTGCTTTTCCTGGTGTTGTAATAGCTTCTCTTTGAATGTATTGATGCTATTAGGAGTTATTACTGGTTTATAAACTTTCATATTAGCTTTTGGTCCCTTGAAATTTAAAAAACAAGGAATATATCTTCTCATTTTGCAAAGACAGTCTTACTTAATCAGGCAAGCTGCTTTGAACAAAAGATGGATCACAGAACAAATAATTAGCTATTGTTATAAGAGCTACTTTGTTTTACTTAGCTTAATCAGTAGAATTGAAGTGCCAATTGTGTAAGATATGAATTTTTATTATACTTACATTTTAAGAAAAAATTCCCTAGTGACAGTTCACTTAGAAGTGCAAACATGCACACTGAAAGGCCTGTTCTAGGGGTTATGCATTTGTTTGGACTCTGCCTAGCCTGATGATCAATTTTCAGGTTAGATCTCTTGAACTGTCACACATTTTCAATCTTTCATTAGCTGAATAGTGTAAAATTATCTGACGCCGCACTGAAGTCTGATCACACTCTCTCCCCGCTCACTCCTCCCCTCCTTTACAGCCTTTCTATTGTCACTCTTAGATATTCAGGGCTGAGTATAAGCTTGAACTTTACTTCAGGTCGATGTAATTGCAAAGTCTATGTGCATATGCAAGCATGAAATGTCCCAGGCAGCAAAAGGACAAATATGTGATATATGGTATAACACAGACACTAGTCATGTGCTAGAAGATATAAAGCTATCTTTTTAGTTATTACTGCACTAAGTTATGAGCATGCATTTTAAAGCAAATTGGAGGGAAATGTAAGGTTATACTAGAAACTGTGTAATTGCTATTACAGACAATGATGTTATGATAGATCAAAGTTGTTATTGCTACTGTGGTTTCTTGTGGGCTTTTTGTGAGTATTGTTTTTTAGTTTTTGTTTTGTTTGGTTTGTTTTGGGGGTTTTTTGGCTTTTTTTTTTTGTTTTTGTTCTGCAGCTGTGTTTGTAGAAGGAACAAAGACAAAATGAATCTAGGCTTCTATAACACCATTTTATGTTATTAGAATTAAATGTCTTGATGAATGAAGATGTTTCATGATATTGCTAACAAGTTTCATTCAGAAGTCCATTCACTTTCTTCAGGCCCAATGGTCTTTTGTGCCTCACATAATTTGGTTTTCCGTAAATGCAACACATGTGCCATTTAACCTGTCATCTTTGCAGGAATAAGCTATGTAACACACATTTTAAAATTTTTATTTTTTTATAAAAAGCTATGAATAATGCAGGTCACCCCTTGACACAAATTAGGCTAAGTCAGGGAGTAGGAAATAAAAAGGTACGTAATGGACGCAAATTAACTAATAGTTGATCAAATCAGTCTGACAACAGGTAACAAATGAGACGTGTCTATTTTTCTTAAGACAGAATACATTTTTAAGCATGAGAGTGGAAAAAAAGAGGAACTCCAGTTCTGGCAGTGAATTTACTCATGTAAATATTCCCACCTAGCAGATTCCCTAACAATGTAATTAAAAAGTTACCAGGTATTACTAAAGTTAGGCAATCTTTACTTAATTATTTGTATCAAACAATTTATAACAATTACCTACAACCGTTTATTCATTCACTATACTTTATTGACTTTGAATTTTTTTTTTTTTAGTCATGGTATTATAGTTAGCTGCAGTTAAATTAATGTTTCAAAACCTGTTTTGAAACCTTTTCTTCTGTGTCAAGCTCAGTTGTTTACAGGATCTTGCCTGATAACTACATAGTCCTGCTGAGAAATTTTTGTTCAACTCAAAAATTTAAAAGTCTTGATTTCACATAGAAACTATTTTAGATTAAAATAATAATTTTGCCTTCAAACTTTAATCATTTATTTAGATAGAGGAAGAGGAAATACATACATTTATATTGGACTCTAACCATAGTTTAAATCAATCAGCTTAATGGTTCGGGAGGATTTTGTTCCAACTCAAAGAGGACTCTGAAATCAAGATTCGCAGACAGGCAGTTCTGAAAGAACATGATCTCAAGGCCAGAAGAATCTGCTATCAAAGTGAAGCTGCTTTTTTATAATCACTTACACAGACCTATCCTACCACATAGAAGACAAACAGACGTATCATCTCCTTGACGCTTAATCAGTGACCTATGACATATCTGACAAATGCAACACATACTCCTCCCCAAGTCTGAGAGTGGAGCCTATGGTTAGCTTACACAAATACTTGTACATTTTAGAAGTAGGATAAATTAGACTATTCATTTTTCATTAGGTTTTACAGTTTTTTGGGCTAAATCATATACCACATCTGACATAAATTTCAAGGCTAACTTTTCTTGACTGCAGAGTTTCATTTTAAGCAGACAAATGTTCTACAAAACCTCTCAAAATCAAATGTTCTTTGGCATGAACCACCTGCAGACACAAAGTCAGGAATCATGCTCAGGAAATATTATGACAGCATTATGATATTATATCTACATCACAGGTAGATAGGAAGGCCAAGACAGATGCTATTAAAATAATCAGTAGCGCAGAGAGGGAGAGATTTTTGTATATTTCTTCCAGTACAAGTAATAGGGAGTTCAAAATGGAAAGAGAGGACAGAATAGCACAAAGCAGTGCAGAAGGTTCTCCTCAAAATATGTGGTAAAGTTAAGGAATTCCTTTCTCAGGAGGGGGATGCAAATGCTAAAATTTGACATGACAAGAGGAGACTAGACAATCTGTTAAATATAAGGAAGTCAGTAGGATCTATATATGCAACCAGAAAGATTGGACGCTATGAGACTACTGAGGAAAGAAATCACATATGTTCATCCTGTTTTACTTTACTGTGTTTGGTACCACTTTGGTTTGCTATCAGGAACAGGTTAGATGGACCATTACAGTGATGCACTGTGTTTATGGCTATATATTTAACAAGTTGCTGAATCCAGCACATCACCATCTTGGAGAATTCTCTCCTATCTAAATATTAAACCTAATAGTCCACTGTGGATTAGACTATCTCTGAAAAAATTGCAGGCTTAACTTCTCTCCATAAAATGTTCCTTTTACCTTAGAGGTGCTTTAATACAACGGATAAATCAGTCCATAAACTTTAATTTGCTTAGATTTTAGATCAATAAAACAATCACTGAGAATAATATAAGTGGAGGGAAAGTCTTTTCTGCTAATTATCAGCACTGAGATGATCATCTACGAGTCATCATACCATCAGCACTGAGAAGGGTCACACTTCCAGGTTCTAGACAGGGTGTGTTCATACCCGTTGTCTTCCCCAGTCTCATCGATGATGAAATGAAGTAATTTGAAGTAATATTGATGTTTCATTACTTCTAGAAAAACTGGCTGCTCGTGGCTTGGATGGGTGGACTCTCATAGTTAAAAGTGGGCTGGATCACTTTCAGCACAAGTGTGTGCTATTAAGGTCAATAAAATATTGCTTTTTTTATAGTAGGTAGCCACATATTTCCTTTCTAGACTTGCACGTTGTTTTCCTTCTGTCTGCGAATATGAATGATAAAAAGACAGGGCATGGTCTTCATAACACTGTGAAGCACATTGATACTGGCTTTCAGTAAATACCGTATTCTAAATTCACACACCTTATGCAAAGATAAATTCTAAGTCTTTGGAAATAAAAGTGCTCTGCCACTGGTGTCTTTAAATTGACAGTCAAATGGGCTTTCCTACTCTCTTGAGATCTAATTAGTCTTGCAGTGTTTTATGTGCCATTCCTAAGGGGATGGGAGCTACACAGCATCTTCTGTCTATGCTACTGGTGTCACTGCTCTTCTATTTCAGAAGCAGTTTTATCATAAGTAGGATTACCATTCCCTCTATAAAAGAATTTTTCATAACTTTTATGTACATGGAGCTGATGCAACCATGTTTTCTAATGCACAGTATACAGCTCTTTTAATACATCTGTGTATATTAAAAAGTACCAAGAAGGAAAACATATCAGTTTTAAAAATATATCTCAAGATACAAACAATTTCCAGCTATTATTAAGGAATTAGATCTAGAGTTAGTTTCAAATTGTTTTTCAAGAGACAGGTTTTGGGGGGCTGGAAGGGTGGTGTTCCTTTATGTTCAGAATCTGAAAGGTATTAAGTAGAACTGTTGGTCGTATTAAGTGTTTTTTTCCAAAGAACAAAATATGAGCAAGGAACAAAATAACACTTTCTTTTCAACTTATATTGTCCTCAGCTTTGTGATGTACAACAGAAAGAATAAAGAAAGGCAAGTCACAAACCAAGTACTAGGGGAGAGAAAGGAATGGATTTTGTAATAGGAAAACTGAGGAACATGACTTTGACTGAGAAAAATCAATTTAAAAATAAGAACAGATGAGATATCTCCAGTAAGATATTTTTAATAGGGTATTAGCTATCTTAAAAATGGGCACATAAGTGCTCTTTTTTACCTTTCTTTTTGCACGACAGGTATAGATGCTTTGCTTTGAGTGCTATGTATCCACAACACAGAGCCAAAGAGCAAAAAACTACTGCAAAGATATTAGTTTTGTTGTTCTACAGGCAGAATCTAAGCATAATTAAGGCCCTGTGTACTTTCAATATCAAGACTGTTCCTCCATGTGCTCAATGGCACAAAGAATATACTTTATATGACTGTGAAAGAACATCTTAAAAATTTTAGAACTAGACTACAACTTCTTCCCTTTCCTTTTCTTCTTATTTTTTTGTTTTTCTCAGAAGTAAGGCTGAACATAGGAAAGGGGAAAAAATCATGGTAATATTCTTCTTTAAGGAAACATAGGGTCTTTTATGATAAAAAGAGTGAGAAAGAGAGAAGAATTTTATAATAGATGAACAGAACAGACCACTGGATGTCCACAATTTAATTTTTAATAAGTTGCTTTTTATTTCATTACAGTAAAATTAAATGCTCTTTTTTTTTCTATAATAGTGGAGGATGAGATTTTTATTGGTAGATGTCTTTGTTTTATAATGGTCATTGATTGATTAACATCATATGCACCCATGAATTTTGATATTTAGCACACTGGTATTGACCACATATTGTTTTGATGTCAGTCTCTGCTTCACATCTTATCAAATCAGAAAGGAAGAATAGCAGATCAGCAAGCCAAAATGATTACAAAACTCAGCGGTAATAAAGATGACAAACTGGGCAGTAATTAGTCATTTATAATTTAAAACACAGAAGAGCTGGATCTTGACACCATTTCACATGTTTTCCACCCTTTGTGTAATCATGCTGCTGTGGATGCTTAAAATATGATGCCTGCTATAGCATAATAGGCATGAAAGCTGCTGATCCTTCCTTGAGGGCACACCTTTCTCCTCCTAATTGTTTACTCACCACATCTCTTGTGCTTAAAACTGAAAGCTGTCTTTGCTGTGGACATCCAGTCTAATGTGCAAATATGAAACTGCTGCATGCAGCTAACAAACACATAATGCTCAGCCCTAGACAGACAATCTATCTATAGCTATTTAAACTGTATAAAGAATCAACAGCCATGTGAGCCAAATTTTAGGCTCTTAAAGTCACCAATTAATATCCTTCAAATCATATAATAAACAATATCACCTTACTTTGAAAGGTCACTGCAAGCAACAGGAGATTTTTGCCAGAAAGAACTTGGATGCAGTCCTGAAGGTCTATCCCAAGAATGGCAAAATGAGGAGAGAAAGCTTAGACATAACATTTTTCAGGCAACATGGGTACAGGTCTTTGTCATTTTATGGTGAATTTTGTGACACTGCTGCCAAAGCTATTTCACATGAAACAAGTATAAATTCTGTTGTATTGAGTAAATCATTGTGAGAAGAGTATGGATCTTCTTCCATAGCATAAGTGAAAATAACAATATTAAGATAAACACGCTGTAGGTCAGTAGGTGTACTGACATCTTGTCAGGCTTGATTCAGTTCCCCTGGTGACTAATAAATACCTGCCTACAGTTCTTCAGTCTGAACACAAGAATTTTTGTTGCTGCTACTGCTGCTCTTGCACTAAAATACTTCAAACAGGAAAATATTTGTTGTCTGTATGGCAACTAATCCAATTATTTATGATTCCTAGAAAAGGTCACAGAAAAAAAATTTCCTCTATCTTATTTTCTCACTTTTCCTGTCTCTTTCCTCTCTAGCAAATAAAGGGGGAGGATATTGCCAAAACTTCTAAAATAGGATAGCAGACTTACTCTCATGTGCCGCTACAAGGATTTTTATTGCAGGTGACTTAAGTCAAAACCAGGAAAGAGATTAGTCACTTAAAACAATATTGCTCATTTGACACAACAGTGCTTATTAGAAAAAGTTGTTCACTAATTAATAAGACAGAACAAAGGTGCTACATTCTTGACATAAGAAATAACTCAGTCATTTACCATGTAGGAAGTATAATGTTTTCTTCCTTTCCAAGTAATTAAATGGAATTAATTTTGTAGGAATTGGCTCAGTATACTAAAAAGGCAATATCCAATAACTTATATGCCTTTTAGTGACATCAAAATAAAGTAAAACTAAATGATACGTTTGGTGCATTGTACTGGAGTTTGATGCATCACATATCTGTTGTCACCTTGACAGCAGAGTTCAAACTAGGCTATCCACTTAGGAAATATCCCAATGAGGTGCAATCCCAATAAGGTAAAGTAGGAAGTTACAAAGCACTTAAAACCTTCCCCTCAATTATGCTCATCCTCACTACCAGCACAGAAACAATCTTAGGAAACAAGCTACAGGGAAGGGAAAATCATTATCTGTAACCTAGCTGCACCTTAACAAAGTGATGAAATTGAGAAAGTCCTGAATGTTCCGGGAAAATGAATACGGTCCCACAGAAGAATCAGAGTAGCCCATGCACTTTTTCCACCAGGTAATGTGCTTAGCTCTGTGCACATTGCAATGTCATATTCTAACTCTGAATACAATTATTTTGTATCTGCCTCAGCCTCACAGACTGTAGCAATGTCAGCAAAACCAACAGCAGAATCAAGAATATGAAATACCAAAACTTGTTCTATCCATCTATTTTAATTTCCAACTAGAACTCACAGAGAAATATAACTCATGAAACTGCTAATTTTTTGTAACTGTCCTTACTGGCATATTCCCACATGCAAACATGACATCAAGATAAATCTTTTAAATGACCCAAAAATAATGTAAAAGGAGATATGATTTTCAAATTATTTCTGCTAAATTACTTGCTTTTTTGAAGTTTACAGTTTTTGAATTGTTTGGCACCAGTAGATCTGACAATTACAAATTGGATAAAGACCTTGCAGAAAACTTATATTAATAACTTGGTGATTAGGTTTGTTTAATAAATATATAAATCAATACAACTACAATGTAAATGGAACAAATAAGAGTTCTCAAAGGAAAATGTTGATCACAATTGATCAACGACAGTTTGTCTATTGACTCCTAAGCAGGAAGTTTTCATTCCCCAAATGATTGCCCAAGATCCCTCTGAAGAGGTGGAAAATATGGCTATTTTTTTGTTGAATAATTCTTTATCTCAGCCAAAGTGACACAGCAAGGGCATGATAAAAATGCCACTAACCGGATTGAAATGATATAACTAAGGGACTGTACTAAAATTTCAAACAAAGCATTGTATTGAATGCATTTTCTTACATAACATCCCCCAAAATATACGAGTTACAGATAAGCACAAGCCTTAAAATATCAGCAAAGGTGCAGACAAACTAGCTTAAGGTTGATATTCATTGATAGCTAGATGCCCCACGAATGGTACAAAATAATCATTAAACTGGATGAAAATGAGTATCATAACAACAAAAATTTGCATCTCATATAAATGCACATAGCCACCCTCTTATAAATTTTGTTCCTTTTAAATGGGGAATGAGGTAAGAAAAATATGTGCTCATAGTAGGCAGACCATCCTTGGGAATTTGTTTAAAGCAGATATGGTTAAGTAAGGCATGCGCTATCTAGAATCTAAGCCATCTTTTCAGAGTTTGGCCCTGGAGCAGTTCCATTAATTTCAGTGGAATCATGTAACATTAAGAGAGAGTGATAGAAGAGTCCAGCTGGTTGAACTTAGGAGAGGTCACATAGTTAAACTACCATGGATTATTTTTATTTTCATATTAACAAGCACAAAAAGCAGATATTATTATATAGAAGTTAAGGTAGGCTTTTGCATTTCTTGATGCAATTTATGTGCGATACAAATGTTCTAGTTATGGCTGGGGTAGAATTAATTTTCTTCTTAGTAGTTATTACAGTGCTGTGGTTTGGACTCAGTATGAGAATAATGTTGATAACACACTGATGTTTTGGTTGTTGATAAGCAGTGCTTACCCTAAGTCAAAGACTTTCCAGTTTCTCACACTCTGCCAGCAAGAAGATGCACAAGAAGCTGGGAGGACAAATGTTCTAGTTATGGCTGGGGTAGAATTAATTTTCTTCTTAGTAGTTATTACAGTGCTGTGGTTTGGACTCAGTATGAGAATAATGTTGATAACACACTGATGTTTTGGTTGTTGATAAGCAGTGCTTACCCTAAGTCAAAGACTTTCCAGTTTCTCACACTCTGCCAGCAAGAAGATGCACAAGAAGCTGGGAGGACACATAACCAGCTGACCCAACAGTATGAGAATAATGTTGATAACACACTGATGTTTTGGTTGTTGATAAGCAGTGCTTACCCTAAGTCAAAGACTTTCCAGTTTCTCACACTCTGCCAGCAAGAAGATGCACAAGAAGCTGGGAGGACACATAACCAGGACAGCTGACCCAAACTGGCCAAAAGTTTATTGCATACCATAGACCATCATGCCCAATATATAAACTGGGGGCTGCTGATCCCCGTTGGGGGACAGCATGGACACTGATCAGCAGGTAGTGAGCAACTGTATTGGGCAACACTTGTTTGTCTTGGGTTTTATTTCTTTCTTTCTCTTTTTCATTACAATTAGTAGTATTGGTAGTAGTAGTAGGAGTGGGTTTTAGTATTATAAGTATATTTTATTTTGTTTCAAACAGTAAATGGTTCTTATCTCAACCCATGAAGTCTACCTTTTCTTTCCCATTCTTTGGCCCACTAGGGGATAATGAGAGTGAACAACAACCACTTCCCATGTTTTTCTAGAAGCATCACTATAATCACTGAGTAGTTCAGTGCTATGACTCAAATCCAAGCAATATCTATTACTTAATATCAGACAAAATTCTCTATGTCTTGAAATGGTTCTACATTTCCTAGACATGAATCAGTTTGAATTATCTCAAATCCACTGTGGTATAAGATATAAACCAGAAATAGGCTGCTAATCATTATTTGGACAATGACACTTCAAAGATATGTCAAACAAAATGTCAGTTGCAGGAAGTTATTTCAGTATTTCTCATCTGCGATGTTTTATGTTTAGAAGACATGTTTTTTAATTAATATGCTCAGTCCAAAGTTATTCTAAAAGCCCTCTATTTAGCTATGGTAATAGTTCGTCTTGTAAAAGAATACTAAATTTTAGGGTAATGATTGAGTAATCAAACCCTTAACTTTCCTCTTACAAAACTTGGTTTTCAAAATTTGGCTTGGCAAAAGCTGAAAACCCATCCATGAAATTTCCATGCATACAGTAACTCAATATTTAAACTACATGAAGATCAGCCTCTCTTAGTACCATTCTTGCCTAGTCAAATGCCACCTTATTTCCCAAGCTACAAGAGATGGATCTCATTCCTCTGTAATTCTGGAAATTTCCTTTTCAGTTAAATAGAGAGCAGAGAACAAATATCCCTCTAGACATTCATTCTTTCATTTCTGCTTTGATATCTAAACCCGTCCATTTACCATCCTTCTTGTTCTACCCCTCTAGCATGTTTAGTTAAACCACAAATAAATGTGAGCTATGTTTTTGTCAAATGTCCATTTTGTCCATAAATTTGTAACTTTCTTTATGTATTACTTTATGAAAAGTTAGTAGCAATTAATAAGTCTAACATACAAAAGAAATAAAAGATAAAAATCAGGTATGGATTGGAAGTAGATTTTAAACAAATTATCTGCATCAGAAGTAAGGGTCAGAGCAGATACATGATGACTTTTACAAAACTTGAGTCAGAATTTTTTCCTTAGTTATTCTTAATATATATTTTGTATTTCCTGCATCTTAAAAACATGAAAAAACTTTTTGCTAGGCTTTTTTTTTGCAGTTCATTGTCTACTGTTATCTTTCTTTCCTTTTGATTTTTCATGAAGTCACTACATAACCCCAATTTTATGTCTCATGGTTTTTTTGGGCATATTCTACAGAGAATATTCTCACAATTTTTCTATAAGTGCAGTCTCAAGATAGCGTACATAGATAATTGTAAGGATAACACATATTCAAGAAATCAGATTCTAAAAAAGTTCTTTTGATTACATGAAATTTACTGTCTTAAGCAGTTCACAGGACTATGGAAGTGAGCAAAGGCATGACCTTAACTATGCAGTAATTAGACTGTGATAATAATGTATTGTAGCCCTTTAATTATTTTCTTACAGTAAGCCTAATGATTATCCAGTGAGATTTGATTAGATAGATAGACAAATGTAAAACTTTTCTAAACTTATATCTAATGCATGTCTACTAACACAGGCAAATTTCTTAGTTAAAAGGAGTCCTGGTTTGAAATAGAGACTTAAACATTTAGTATTATGCTGTTCAATTACTGTGCCTTATTGAAGAGAAAAGCATCAACATATTTATCTAATAAATAGAATGAGCCTTCCACTTAACCTGATAGCAATTATTTTGGAAATTTATATGCTTCTGTCACAAGATACCGATTCCAGAAAATTAATAGACCGTCTAATTCTAGCTGGCTTATATATAACTGTTAGGAACTAGCACTGCTTTAGCAAACAGGCAGCAGTGCATTGATTGCCTTTGACAGGTGTGGCTTGTGGATGAAATGGGAAAATTTACTAAAGGTTTCAATGAAGAACTTCATATATTATGCAATGTAATTGTTCTTATTTGCATTCTGTATTTTTCTTTTAGTCTTTATGTTTGGCTGGGTTTTTCTTAAATATAGAAATGCTCTGTATCTATTGGCATGTTGCCAACTCCAGTTTTTCATTAAGCAAGAAATATCTATTTCCTTATCTATCTGAGTTTTGTCACAAGATTATTTTCTGTCATATGCTGCATTGTCTTCTACTTTTCAACTATGCGCCTGTGTTACAAATGCGCCATGAGTATTACAACTTCCTGTTGAATTTTTTCACTGGAATAGCAGATGAGTTGCCTCCAGAGCAGATACATACTTCCTGAGCATCTAGGAAACTTTGTCTGAACCTGAATTTTGTCTGAACCTATCATTTTGTGACAGTATATATCACCTGAGCATTAAAATTGCAGTTTATAAATGATTCACTCTGTGGAGCATGTGCCTTCTATTTACTACCCAGACACATGACACAGTCCTATTATATATAAGGACTTTTTAATTTCTGTATCATTTATGTTATATAGTTAATGTAGTCAGCACTTCACAAAAACTTGCTGTGAAATGCAAGAGAGACAGTACAAGCTGTATATGTTCTACTAAATAATTTGGTATAGTTGAAAAAAAATGGATGATTTTTTTTTCTAAAGGCCTTCTTCAGATCTGAAATAGAATCTGCAAACTTTAAAGTTCAATAGAAGTTCAGGTCAAGAGTGTAGGAGTTAAGTTAAAGATGGATCAAATAAATGACTGTTGGTAGTTTGTGGAACCAAATGTGTAAAAAAGGAAATGACAAGAAATGTGGTTATCTGAGAGGCAACAGACAGAATCCTATAGTTCAGAACATTTGGAATAAAAATGGTGTGTGTGGGGGGAAAAGGTGAGGAAGAATAATATGCAATAAAAGCAAATAACAAAAGAATGTATTGTCTTATAAAAGATTGCTAACATACTGTAAATACAAAAATGTCTACTGCACACAGATATAACTCCTGCAAAATAAGTGACAAAGACTTTATCATTTCAATGCTGCATTACTGTGCTGTTTCTAGCAGCTGAAACTGCCACAGCTTAAGGTGCAATGAAATTTTGTTAAGTCCAACAACAGTAAACCAAGAGCTCAGCAAATGGGGTGGTCATATAAACACAAAACCAGAAGTCTTCCTATTCACTGCTGATACAAAAAAGCAAAATAGCAAAGCATTTTATAAGGATGTTCTTTAGAAGAGCTTGTGTTAGCAAACCTAGATAGATAGAATCATAGAATCAGCTGGTTGGAAAAGACCTCAAAGATCATGGAGACCAACTCTACCGTGGTTACTAGACCATTGCACTAACTGCCATATCCAGTTAATGATTGACATCTCCTCAAATTGCATAGACCACAAGGCACCATAGTCCACCGTTGTCCATGACTGACATCAGAGGCTGGGAGTTGGTCAACTCTAGAGAAAATCAGTGCCTGACAAAGCCCTGTAAAAAGGAGCAGTGTCCAGAGCATGATGTGCACACTCACCACTGAAAAAAGGACAACTATGGTTCATCAGAATGCTGCTGGACCTATGGGGGTGACTATCTCTGCTACACCATGTCATATCTTGCTTGCTTCCCCCCTTTTTCTGTTTCTAACTTTTCTATAGCCCCATGTCTCTCCCCTCTGGCTGACCAATAATACAGTTTGACTCCCTAATGATATTTTGACCTCGTTTTTTGTCTTAATTCACATTTGGGGAATCAACCATTAAAAACTATTTAATTAAATATTAGTATTAATTTGCAAGCTTATTGTACTATTCACACAACAGTTACTTATTTTTATCTTTCTTCATCTGTATGCAAAATCCTCTCAAAAATCACTTTTTTGCAGATGTCAGCATATGTAGTCTCTATGATATTAAAAGCAAAGATTGGAGTTTTTTCTGTCTAGTAACAGAGATTAAACAAATACAGAGAAAATTATTTTTGTGTCAGACCAAGTTAATCAAAATTGAAGCTACAGGAATACTCCTGCATAAGAAAACAGGCTAGCTGACAGAAGTACTTCCAACTGTAAGTAGATCTAATAGAAGAAATAGATGTCTGAGGTCCTAAAATTGTACTGAATTATTATGTATTTTAATTTTATCTACCTTTGAAATAAAACATTTATATAGCAGAACAGTCAGTTGAGATAAATTGTGGCATACCTTTTCCTCTATAGTGTTTTCCAAAGTAGTGTCATTTTCTTTCGCAGAGAAAGGGGTGAGATTTTAAGTTGTCATAGAGGGTTTTTGCTACTTAACAAATATAAAATACAATACTTAAATAAACACATAAACAAATGGAACAATCTGAATCAGACATATAGATAGAAATAGATACTAATTTCGAGAAATGTTTATTGTGGAAAATGTAAATTATTTTTAGGAAATCCCCACAAGTAAAGTAGAAAAACACCACAAAAGAGGTGAAAATTTTTCATCAATTAGTACTATAAATCTATTACTTTCAAATGAAAAAGTAACTGAAAACATGCTTACATAGTATATGTAAATGTACAAAGATATCAAATTTCATAATTAGAATCAGAGAATCATGGAATCAAGGTTGGAAAAGACCTTTAAGATCATCAAGTTCAACTATCCATCTAGCACTGCCATTGCAACTAAACCACTAAATCATATCAACCAGCATCAGATCCAGATGCCTCTTAAACGCCACCATAGGTGGTGATTCCACCACCTCCTTGGGCAATTTATTCCAGTGCCTGACCACACCAACAGTGAAAATATTTTTCTATTCTGAATCTCCCATGTCTCAGCCTAATGCCATTCCGTCTACTCCTCACACTGTAGGCATGCATAAGAGACTACCCCCCAACTCACTACAACCACCTTTCAGGTAGTTCTAGAGCGAAATGAAGCCACTCCTGAACCTCCTTCTCTCAAGACTGAGAAACCGAATTCCCTCAGCTGTTCCTCATAGGACGTGTTCTAGACCTCTCATGAGCCTTGTTGCCCTTTGCTGGATAAGCTCCAACACTTCAATGTCCCTTTTAAAGAGAGAGGCGCAAAACTGAACCCAGTACTCCAGGTATGGTCTCACCAATGCCAAGTACATGGGGATCACTTCCCTAGTCCTAGTGGCTACTCTATTCTTGATACAGGCCAAGATGCCATTGGTCTTCTTGACCACCTGTGCACACTGTTGGCTCATATTGAACTAGCTGTCAACCAGCATGTCCAAGTCCCTTTCTGAATAACAATTCTGGAGTCACTCCTCCCCCAGCCTGCAGCACTACATGGGGTTGTTGTGTCACAAATGCAGGACCCAGCTCTTTGCCTTATTGAACCTCATGCAGTTGTCCTCAGCCCACTGACCAAGTTGGTCCAGGCCTCTCTGTAGAGTCTTCCTACCTTCAAGCAAATCAACACTCCTGCCCAACCTAGTATTGTCTGCAAATTTACTGAGGGTGCACTCAATCCCCGCATCCAGATCATCAATAAAAGTGAACAGGACCAGCCCCACTACTGAGACTTGGGAAACACCACTAGAGACTGGCCACCAATTGGATTTAGCTCTGTTTACCATAGCTCTCTGGGCCCGGCCATCCAGTCAGTTTTTCACCCATCAAAGAGATCATCCATCCAAGCTGTGAGCAGCCAGGTTTCTCAGCAGGATGCTGTGGGAGATGGTGTCAAATGCTTTACTGAAGTCCAGATAGACTACATCCACAGCCTATCCCTCATCCACTAAGCAGGTCACTTTGTCATAGAAGGAGAAAAGGTTGGTCAAGCAGGCCCTTCCTTTCGTAAATCCATGTTGGCTTGGCCAGGGGGGATCCCTCTTTGTCCTGCATGTGCCATAGAATGGCACACAAGATGCTCTCTTCTACAGCCTTGTCCAGAACAAAGGTCAAGGTGACCAGTCTGCAGTTCCCTGGATCATTCTTCCAAACCTTCAGGTAGATGGGTGTTACAGTTGCTAATTTCCAGTCAGCTGGAAATTCTCCAGCTAACCAGAACTGCTGGCAGATGATTGAGAGTGGTTTGGAAAGTTCTTTTCCCAGTTCACTCATTATTCTGGGGTGAATCCCATCAGAGCCCGTAGGCTTTTAAGTGTCTAATTGGCATAGCAGGTCACTCACCATCTCTTCCAGGATTAAGGGGGCTTCAATGACCTCCTCATCACCAACTTTCTGCTCTGGGTGATGGATATCCTGAAGACAACTGGTTAAAAGCATTAAAGACCTCTGTCTTTAATGTCTGCAAAGAAGACATTAAGTACCTCTGCCTTTTCCTCGTCCCATGTCACTACACTACCCTCTGCATTCAACAAATGATGGACACACACCTTGACCCTCCTTTTGCTGCCAATAAAAACTTTTGTTCCTGTCCATAACTGTAGTGGCCAAGTGTAATTGTGGTTGGGCTTTGGCCCTTTAAATCTTCTCCGTACATGACCTCGCAATATCCTTATAGTCCTCCCAAGTTGCCTGACCCTACTTTCAGAGATGGTAAATTCTCTCTTTTTTTTCCCTGAGTTACAATCTAAGTTCTCTATTTAACCAGGCTGGTCTTTCCCCCCAGCCACTTGTCTTTCTACACATGGGGACAGCCTGGTCCTGAATATTTAACAATTCCTTTTTAAAGCACACCCAGCCTTCCTGGACTCCTTTGCCCTTCAGGACTGACTCCCAGTGGAATTGGATCACTAACTGTATGTAGGTGCTTGAATGAGACTGTTAATAAAAAAAACCAAACCAAATTAAATTTCAATAATGAGATAAAGGCTTTAGGTCTGCAAGAGATAAAGACATTAGGTCAGTAATTGCAGCTATTAGAAGTAAATTGGTTGAACCATCCAAACCACAGAACAGAAACTCTATTAGACAGACTCTGTTGGATACTCTGGAAGACAGCATGTGACAATTGGAAACCTTGCTGAGGATCTCTAAAATAAAAAATCAGTAGTGGTCTCATGTATTATCTAACAATATTAGGCTCTTGCAAACAGACGCCTGTCATCGTAGAATTAATAAGCTAGAAGAATATAACTAGAAACTAGAGATACTAGATCCTCAGAGAGATCTTTGTTTTCTGAATATTAGCAAGTATGCAGGTGGAAAAGAAGTGAACCAACAGATTGAAGCAGTTGGTAGTAAGGCCTCTACAGCTACAGTCTGTGATGTTCAGCAGTTTTGTTTTGGACTATTTTATTTACTTTTAACATGTTCTTGCCATGCCCATAATCTAGAGCTACTCAGACATCACCCATTGGTTCAGACCGCTGCTGCTGCGTTTTAAGGTGGAAATTATTTAGCAAGCATCAGATTTGCAGTTTCTAATAACATTTTCTCAAAACGTAACATATTTCACAGCCACCAAAATCACTTCGTGAGGAATGTGCAATGAGGGGTACCATAATGGAAACCTTGCTACTACTCCAAACTAAAACAGGAAAAGTAGCTCATATAGTGTAAGCACTTCATTTTTATTTGTCGATCAAGAGGAAAGTTTAGCATAGGAAATAGAATAGAATAAATCCAATGTACATGTGTTGTTACTTAAAAGCCTTGATTTAAGATGCTGATCAAAGGTGCAGATGAAGCAAAACCAGCTTCCTAGAGATAGGCAATGTGCTGGTTTGAGCTGAAGTAGAGTTAACTTTCTTCACAGAGGCTAATATGGGGCTATGTTTGGGTTTTGTGCAGAACACAGAGTTGATAATGCAGAGATGTTTTTGTTATTGCTGAGCAGAGCTTACACACAGCCAAGGCCTTTACTGCGATCCGTACTGCCACACTGGCAAGGAAGTTGGGGATGCATGGGAGACTGGGAGGAGACACAGCTGGGACAGGTGACCCAACCTGACCAAAGGGATATTCCATACCATATGACATCATGCTCAGTATATAAGGTGGGAGGAAGAAGGAGGAAGGGGGGACATCTGGAGTGATGGCATTTGTCTTCCCAAGGAACCATTACGCATGATGGGGCCCTGCTCTCCTGGAGATGGCTAAACACCTCCTGCCTGTGGGAAGCAGTGAATTAATTCCTTGTTTTGCTTTGCTTGTGTGTGCAGCTTTTGCTTTCTCTATTAAACTGTCTTTATCTCAACCCATGAGTTTTTGCAGCTTTTACCCTTCTGATTCACTCCCCCATCCTGTTGGTGGGGGAGTGAGTGAGAGGCTGCGTGGTTCTTTGCTGCTGGCTGGGGTTAAACCATAACACATATATAGGCAATTGGTGATGGTCTCTGGCTCCCAGTTTAAGACTCAAGATGTTCTATGCTGTAGCTCCTTTGAAGATAAAGACAAGAGGCCTACCATGCAAGAGGATGCATCAGAGAATGTTGAATGGAAGGTTATGAATTCCTCATTTAAGTTTCACATGGCACACTATCAGAAGACAATAGATAGCTTCAAACAGAAATAAAGCCCATAATACACTTGAGACATTGAAATTGTATTATAAACTAGAAGAGATCACTTATTGGGCAGCTTTGATAAATGGTAATTAAGCTCTAGGTGTAAAGTCATCTGTGTATTACAAGGATAAGTGAATAGAGTGTATGAATGAAGGAAAAGGAATGTCAGCCTTGTTCTTACAAAGCAATGTTATCAGACATCCCCAAAATACTCTCTTTCATAGACCCATATGAGTATAAATCCCTACTGACTATCCTTTATTGCTCACATAAGATTTTGTTCTTGCTTTTCCTAAATTTTATTCAATCCCAAATCCTTTTCACAATGTCTTCATCGCACGTGCTCTAACTTTTATTCAAGTCTGGTCCAAGTGAAACCTCTTTTTCTTCAATTTGCCATATTTGCCACCAGGATATGACCTTTTCTATGCAATCAGACTGGTCATAACAGTTGTTCTATTTATCAGTTAAAATTTTTGTACATCACACCGACTAATACTCAAGGAAAAACTTACATCCCTTTGCATTAACAAAGCTAAGTCATCACTGGAAATTTAACTGAATTATGAAACCCAGACATATTTAGGAAATGCTATGTAAGTGGGGGAGAAGGAAAACACAATTAATTTAACTAAAATTTTCAGAAAAATGTTATCACATTCAAGCTGGAAAAAATGATTTTCGGTTCTCTAAGGAAAATAAAAATACTCTGTTTAACAACCTTATTTGCAAAAGATTAAATCTAAGTTCCATATAAATCTTCCCACTGTAATGGACAGTAAATCACTAGAAAAATATGATTCAATAGTACTTGGGTTTTCACATTTCTAAAACATTTTAAATGCAGTTTTGTGGGTTTTTTTCACTTGGAAAATTTTGGAATATTTAACTACATTTTTATGCTGAGATAAAATACTTTGTAAATGAATGTTCAGTTTTCAATTGAATCTAGTCTTCTAAGATCATATGATACAAAGATTGAATAAGAGAATGGTAAGAAGCAAGCATTTTGAAATACAGTTGCAAAAACAGTTGTATAAGTAAAAGACTGATATTCTGCATTTTTTGTATACTTTCAAAATTATAATGATCATAATTTTTTTTTACAAAAACCTTAGCCTGAAAAGATATCATATTTCCAGAAACAATTTCTCAGTGTTCGGTAATATTTGGTCTATGCCTCCATCTTGAACATAATCCTGACTTGCGGCTGTACTTCTGAGAACTACATTAGTGGTATGCTATCACCAATTGAATCAGAAACCTCTTAAGTACAGCTAGGCTGGCTATTAAGTTATCAATTTATCATTTTTTCCCTGTTTGGAATGGTTCCATTTGCAATCAATGAACTTCTTTATTAACTCAACATTCAATGCATATCAGTACTTCTGGGTTTAGTCTAAGTTTTCATTCCTGTGTGAAAGGCAGTTTATAGAATTCATGAAACCTGACTCAATTTTTAATCTAGGAGGGCTTTTTGTTTCATACACAGAAGCTTAGCCTTTTATATTCATATTTAATAATATTATTTCATAACCTCTTTAATTTCCCGTTAATTTTCATGGAATATGCTATTACAACATATTTAGTTTTATCAAAGTAGTTTCAAGTGAGCTTATGAAGAACTGAATAGACACTTGCATATAAATTCGCATAGCAAAATTTTCATATTAAAATAAAGCTCTCCCAGACTTCAGTGGCCATTTATAAGATATCATTAAAAGAATCTGAAAGATATCCCATAGATGTAAACTGTGAGTTTCTTGACCATGTAAAATCCCATTGAATATTAGCCCAGAATTTTTGCATACATATATTACAGTTGCCTGCTAGTCAAACTAATAAACATACTGAAAAGTCAAGACATGTATTCATCTTCCACTGAATTAAGCATATAAATAATGTCAAGTTTGGATGGTGTTTTTGGTGTTTCCAACCCATTCACACACACACACACACTCTGAAGTCTGGGGGTAGAAAGAAATATGAGAAGTTCTGAGAATGAGTAGATTTTAAAACAGTTGTCCTTCTGAAGACAGAATAAATAATATGATTTTCTTAAGGTTTTCAAACATCCTTGGTTCATTAGGATCTTACTATTAGAATGAATTATTCTATCTTCCTTTGTAGAAACCTCTGGACAGTTCTTTGCCAAGAAAGCACTGCAACTGGTGAGACGCTGGTGAGGCAGTAGCTCATAAAAGCTATAGCTTTGAGCCACCTGCATTCATTCTTTTCTACACAAAATTCCTTTTAAAATGTTCCCATAAAATTATTGTTGAAAATGCTCCTTTATCCAAACAGAGGAAGCAAGAAGACCATACAGTTAGTCTGTAACTATATTCACCTTCAGAATTTGTCCTCATTTGCTTAAACTACGTTGCCAGAATTTTCTTCTAAAATGTGGTGAAAATAGCCATAATTTTTATGTGCAAAAGATATATAATCACAAGATGGAGAAATTACCTTTTAAAGAGGTATTCTTGATGACAATTTACCCATATGATTGTCTTAACTCCTATTCATGATCATTATAATTATCACTCATATTACTGTACATAAAAAACTATTACAGGTGGTTTTGTTTAAAATGTTTAGACAACTGCCGTAAAATGTACTACTTTTGTTTGAGCATAAAAGGGGTTTGCTTTGTAAAAAAAAAGATTGCAATTTCTCTAACTCTCTACAACGGTTACACAGGCAATATTTACTGAAGCCACAATTTAAATGATTTGTTCACTAACATTCTTTACTACTAATTCCTTCTGTTAGGATGAATGTGTAAAGCTCAAGGCTCCCTGTACAAACAAAAAGAAGCCTGTCCCATCCATTTAATACTGTTTTAATGTAGGCTAGTTTTGACGGTTGACCACCTGTTAGATGTTCTGCTGTTTAGGATGTTGTCGAACTAATTTAACTTGTCTGAAGTGTAAATGGAAAAGGAATTCATCTAAGCCTCATGGTTTGAGCAAAGTTCTTCTCAAAAATATTTATCATCTAGTCCAATCTACCATTTGTTAGGAATGGGATTCTCCTCATAGACAGGAAAGAGGACATTAGTCTTCTGAAAGGAAAAATGAGTTTCTGTCCAGTTGGTTGCTCAGGTGTTTACTTGGATTCATGTTCATCAGCTTTTCAGGTTGTTTTTTTCACTCTGTACACAGAATCACAGAATAACAGAATCAGTTAGGTTGGAAGGGACTACAGTGGGTCATCTGGTCCAGCCTCCCTGCATAAACAGGGCCATCCTGGAGCACATGGCTCAGGATTGCATCCAGACTGTTCTTGAATATCTCCAGTTAGAGACAATTCACACCCTCTCTGGGCAATCTGTTCTAGTGTTCAGTGATCCAGTACACAGTGATCAAAGTCTTCAGACTATGAAAGCTCCTTCCATAAATTGTCCAAAAATGAACCAAATAAAATTAAATTCTGTTTAATGTCTCTACACTATGAACTAACACAATTTAGGGTAAGCAATTATACCATGTAATGTGTTCAGAGAAGCTATTAAATTTACATACCTCTGCTGTGATGGCTCTCAGGTTAACATGCACTGTACTTAGGTTAGGCAGTAATAGCTAAAATTGTGTCAAAGCTAAGGCCTGTAGTGTTAAAAAAAAGGTGAAACATTAGAATTTCTTTCACTATGTAATTATCATAAGATTATTATCTGAAAAGTTATTATGGACATGAACCAAGATAAAAGTGTTAATGAATACACTTAGAAAGATATTGGTTAACTTAGAGGCAATGCATTACAGAGAAGTCTAGCTTCATATTTCACCATGGCTATGAACAACCAAACTTTTGTTAATACAGCTTAATTCTTCCAAAAGCTGAAATTAAGCAATGGCTCAAGAATTGTCAAGTGGCTACAGTATGAAGCATTTATCCAATATTCATTAAGACTGATGTGGTTTTCCAGTAAGAAAGAATATAAAGCTGTCAATACACAAAAGTAACAGACTCAATGGATCAGTATTAATTAGAAAAAGTTAACGCTCGATATTTAAAATAGAAAACTAAGTGTCAGGATTAGATACACTTTAAGATTTCTTTCAAATGAGGCAGACCTACAGAAGTAAATTAAATATGTTGCTAGAGGTTATGATAATAACTAAAAATACTATTAGATATAGTAATTACTTTATAATTATTTGCAAGGCAAAAACTAGATATGCTTAAACATGTTTGAGTCTGATGACATTTCCTATATTAGTAGTGATTAAAACAATCTAATATGCACTTAAAGCCGGCATTTCAGAGGATGCAAATATTGACTTTTACAAACCCTGAGCAATGCACAGTTGACAAAGTGTAGACTTGGAAAATAACTTGAGTAATTTGCAAGGAAACACTGATTTTCAAGATGCGTCTTGGAGAGGCACCACAGAACAGTGAATCAAAGAAGTTTTAATTACTGGATTAGCAAATGGCTTGCAGAGGCCTAAGATATATTTAAACCAGATACTGTTTAAGTGGAAGAAAAGGATAAGCCACAAGTAAAAACTAAGTTAAAAGTATTCAAAGTAAATTTGTGAGTATGACAGTTGACCATTTTACAAATAATGGTCAACCAAATCTGCATAAGGTGCATACAGACTGAGAGGACTTGAAAATGGAAATAATCTCTTTTAATAAGAAAATTTTCCACCATAATAGATTTGTATACATTATGCAGAAACACCATTAACAATTTCCAGAAAATCTCCTAAATGAAAGAAGTCAGACATATAGGTTAAGCCATGATTCTTTGTGTCAACATTGATCAGCATGATTTATAATTTTGATTTTAGGAGAAATCACTGTGAAATTTTTCAGCCATTACACAGAAGTTTCCAGTATGAGAGATGATATACTGGAAAGAGTCCAGTAAAGGTACAAAAAGATATAAAGGGTCTGGTGCATTGCTCATACAAGAAAAAGTTGGGAGGAAGCCTGTTTAACTTGTAGAAGAAAGGCTATAGAAGAACCCTTTCCATGTATTTAAATAACTGATGAGAGAGCATACAAAAGTGGGAGCCAAACACTTCTTACTAGTACCTGGTGACAGGAGAAGGGGCAATGGGAACAAAGTAAAACAGGGGTGAATCCAATTAAACATGTAAAATACCACTTTACCATGATGTTTTCCAAAGAGATTGTGGAGTTGCTGTCCTGGAAGACACTCAGAACCCAAATGAACATAGCCTTAAGCACCCTGCTGTAGCCGAACCGTTAAGGAGGGAGCGTGGACTAGATGACCTCTAGAAGATCCTGCCAACATCATCTATTCCATAATTTAATATCATATTCAATTGAATATGTGTGCTTTAGGCAGCAAGAATGTATAGAACTAACAAATCCTCTGAGCATGTTGACAAAGGCTGACTAGGTAAACACCCATTATTTTTGTTCATATATAGGATAATGAATGACAAGCACATCACAAGGTTATTTGAATTCATTGAGAAAAATCTTTTCATCAAATTGCTGGTTGAATACTGCACTGTAAATAACATGCTACACTATAATGAATTAAAAGCTATAAACACTACATTACTACATTTCAATGCTTAACAGGTGAGAGATGCAAATAAGAGTATTTTGTCCGCAGGCACTGATTTTCAGAACTGCCACCACTTGTATGTTGAAGGATAATTATTTGTAGGGAAGGGCAAGAATCATCATATTGATCATGTATCTCCTATATTACCCATTCTGTTTTGACACAGCATGATTTCATATGACAAATAATAACACAATTACCTGGCAAGGTAGCATACCACCTACCAATGCCAGTAATTTCTTCCTACAACATGTTTTCATTGTCCTAATACTAAAAATGATGAGGATATATAGTTATATGTACGGTATATTAACACAGTTTCATGCCATCTCTTATGTAGTGCCAGTGATTTGCAAATCTCTATCAGATGATGTACACAACTCTCAAGTATGCCACGTCCTTCATCCTTAAAGGTAAGCATGTATTCAACTGTGTAACTGCTTTGCGTGTTAAATCTCTGCAACGTCTCCAGTGCAGCACTGTGCAGAGACCCCCAGGGATGCCCTGTATTAGATGTAATGTCTATATTGCATACTACCTGTCACGTGATAACTCCATATATGAGAAACCAAAAATGTGTCTGTACATGGCTGTGCAGCTTCTGGTTCTAAATCCTGTTAGTTGGAAACTGTATCTTGGATGTCCCTAACCAGCTTGTAGATGACATAAACCACACAAAAATTCAGTGATCCCCCAGCCCTACCTGAAACACAAGAGGTAAAGAAGGGTTTGTTGGCAAGGTCTGTCAGTCAGCAGAAATGGCTTTGACAGCTCTGAGCAACATCCAGAGTTTTCATTGAAGAATAAAACTATGTTTAAGAGCTAAAGTGGAAGAAGATCCATATTCAGCTAAATACCAAAATTGCCATTCCTCCTTGGGAGTATCCTAGCTAGTTTTTACCTAGGCTGGAGGCTTGGAGAGGGAAGAGCAGTCTAGGAATCCTTACCAGAGGCAGTTTGGATCAGACCCTGTCAAATTTGATTCTCTCACCCTTGAGTTCTACACAGTACCCCAGTATCTTCAACAGTATCCCAGCTTGGATCTGAGCTATTTAAATTATATTTACTTTTATGCAAAATAAAATATTATTATTTACTAAAT
>NW_008657444.1:0-42731 GCF_000695815.1 Acanthisitta chloris | reverse complement strand
TTGTTAAACCTCATCCAGTTGGAATCAAAGGGAAGGACAACTTCATAAAAACAGCTTGCTGGCTGAGGAATTCACCTGGGCAAAGGGAGCTGTGCATTGAACTTGCTGCTCTCAATCAAACAGAACAGGAATTTTTACCTACATGCCACCAGTGAACCTGGGTGGTAGTGAAGAGGGCTCTGTCCTCAGCAGCACTCAGGGACATTTGGGATGAGTTGTATTCACTGCATTATTTGGGGAGATGAAAAGGGAAGGGCAGAATGCCAGTGAGCAGATCCATCCATGGGTTCATCCATGGGCATCATCCATGGCAACTCAGCTCAGCTCTGTCTCACATGACACTGGGAGGACCCTCTAATAAAGAGAGGAGCAGAATGAAGGATGTGAGATAGGGTGGGAGAAGGCATTCTCTGAAATCTTTATCTCCAAATACAAGTTTAATAGATGTCAAGGGTGGTTTGTTTGTCTTTTTTTTTCTTTTAAAGCTTACTAGCTATGGGAAAAAATGTAGTGCTATTCCCCATGATGTAAATATGTAGGGATTTAAATTGATGGGAGAAATTTGCAACTTGTGTAAACATGCATAGCTCTGTGGAGTCACAACAAATTATATCAGCTAAGGATATAACCCATCATTTTTAATGGTATCATTCTTCCATATAAAAAAAAGCGTGGACCTGGGGGATATAAGGGGGAAAACACAGCGTGGGATTTACAAACTCTTGGCCATCACTTTTCTCAGCCTCTGCATGGAAAACATCTGCATGTTACAGAGCACTTTGATGTCTGCCATACAAAGTCTGGGCTCTCCCATCCCCTGAATGGTACACTCACAGAGCACTGCTTCCCTGATGGCAGCTGCCCTCACTGGGTGTAGGCAAGCTGAATATTGCTCCAAGCAGCTGAACATAACCACCTGCTGATGCCTGTGAGTTCATTCTGCTTGTTTGTAAACATAAAATATTGAAAGGGTCACAATTATTGTTCCTTTGGAGACATTAAAGTTTGGAAGCTGCTTCTAATGACTGATATATAGTAGTAGAGCATGATCTTTCTATGGAAAGTTGATGGCTACTATAAGATAAGCCATGTGTGGGTAAAATAAATAACATCTTTTTCTTAGGAGCTAATGCATACTTTTTGGTTAACCAGCAGTGCTGAATCCAATGGGAATACCTGTAATTATACCAGGGAACTGTGTAGCTTTCTAATTTCAGAAATTACCTGGGCAAAACAGTGACCAGTACTGCAGGAGAGCAGCAGAGATGTTTGCAGAGGTCCCTGTTGGGGCTTTATGTCTGCCTATAAGAACCTGGCTAACCAGTTCACCAAGCCTTTGTGCTGGAGCAGCACTACCTGTGCACGTGGCAGTCTTCATGATCACAAGATCATGAAGACGCTTATGGAGGTGTAGGAAGAGCAGCAGATTTCCTGTCCTAGGTTTTGTCATAAAAGGCATCTTAGAACAAGGCAAAGTAAGTGGGCAAGAAGTAAAGGATGAACACAAGGCCAATCGTGTGAGCAAAACAACTGTGCTTTTCATTTGTTGCAGTGACTGACCACTCACCTGGGATAGGATTCCTCTGGCTGTATGTGGACAAGTACATCTGATGTAGAGCTAAATGGCCTTTGCAGCTGCCTGGGAGTGATACTGATCTCATCCTGAGGGAGGCATCTGCTGTAGGCCAGGTGATTTTCTCCCCCGAAGTGCCTACTCACTCCATTAACTCTGGTGGGAGGTGTATGTGGCTGAGCAGGTGTTGATACCAGCATTGTTGGGAGTTTAGGCGAGAAAAAACTCCAACATCCTTTGCTGCAAGCCATGTGGTGATCAAGTTGGCTCCTAGGGGAAAACATCAGGTCAGTAAGCAAAGGGTCAGTCAGATAAACCTGCCTGAAACTCTTTGACCTCCCTCCAGCCTAGTCCAGTAAGCAACGGACTTGTGTCTTTGGAGAACTGGTCCTGAAATACTCAGTTACCTTTCACCAGCTGCCAAACCAGTGCCAAGTGTGACATTGTTTCTAGATTGTTTTTGGAGACTGTTGTGTTGGAAAAGGCAAAGACAGCATCTTGTATGGCTGGAAATGGTCAGCTTTGGACAATTTCTGGAAAATCCTGTTTGCTGATTTCTGCCAAACCCTATCTCTCCAGTGGAGGCAAAATCAGGGATGACACCAGTGGCTACATGGGCCAAGTGTCTTTATAGCAGCAGAGCTAGCACTATGGATGGACTTGCCCAAGAGGAAGGACATTCCCTTTTGATCTGCTCTGCAGATCTTTTGCCCTTGGTGTGTGGGTCTGTACACTTCATTCTTCCACACACTGACATCAGTGCAGGTGCAATATATGTGGGACTTAGACACATCACAATGATAAGGTCTCTGAACTGCTAATTGTGGAGGAAAATTCTCCGTCCTGGTCCTACCCCACTGTTTAATTTTGTATTACCTAGCAGGAGAGGATGATTCTGTGATATATCCTCTTCTGAGATCACTGAGTTTTCTTTATAGTGAGACTTGCCATAGCAATATGAGTAATTTAAAGAGTTCAGTTAGTAATTGTATGAAATAAATTAGCATGATATTAAAGGCCTGGTGCAGTGATGTGCTTCTGAAGTGATCTGATGAAGGACTTGCAGTGCAAACTATTGTATCAGATGGGCTAATAGTAAAGCAAAATGGTTCATTCAAAAGAAAATAGTCATTCTGAGATTATCATCCTCTGCCAGGAATGTGGCGCTGTAGCAGGACTAGCACTGTATGGTGTCAGTGAACAAAGGAGAAGGGTTTTTCTAATTAGAATGGCAATAGCTTGTAGGGTGCAATTAGGGATGTATGAGGTGAGGTCACTGTTTTTGTGCAACTGTGAAATTCTGCAGTTTGGTCAGAGGATCCCAGAGCAAGTCATTGTGGCTGGGTTAGCTTTAAATTCCAAATTTTGGGTGCCAGGTACACTTACATCATCAGACAAAGGAATGCCCATGTTGCCCAGTGGATACACCCACTGCTCTTGGCAAACCCTCCAGCTCCCACTGAGAGCCCTCCTCAGCCTGAGTTTGGAGAGAGACACTGGAGATACAGGAGGGGAGGAGAGAAGAGAGGTGCAGTTGACGCCCCAGTATATTTGGGCATAGCTTTTCTTCTTCAGGTTGCCTGACTTAGACATAGGTGCAGTCTAGTGTGCACTTCAGTCAGAGACAGAACTCAAAAAAGGTCCTGAGCTCAGCTCTTCTTCAGTGCAATATTGAGACTTGGAGCCCAAGTATCTGCCAGAAATATGGACAAAAAGCAGGTAAGTTACAGGGCTGGGCACACTTGAACTGTTTTGGATCCCACTAATGACACAGTGATGCAGAAATAGCCTTGGATTTTATTTTAAAACTGTTTAGCCCTGACCCACATCCCAGTGAAGTCAATGAGATGTTGCCAGTGACTAAAATGGGCTCTGGAACAGGCCTGCAATGTTACCAGTGCCTTCAAATGCTTCCTTCACCTGTAGGATGAAAGTCCTTCTCCTGAGTCAATGGGCCTTCTTACTTCTTCCTCCCCTCTCAGTTTCCATGGGCCCCTAGCATGGGAAACTCAGCCTTATTCATCTTTGTATTTCCATGTCTCTGAATCAGGCAGGTTCTGGGTATGTTCCACATAGAAGCCTGTTATCTTTTCAAATGGCAAAAAAGAGGGGATTTTTCCATAGTCACATAGTTTTTCCACAGAAATGTATTCATGAGAGTTAAACTTGCCCAAACTATGTTAATGTATGTGGTTGGCTTCTGTGCCAATTTTCATTGTGAATAAGACACAAAATAAAAGGGCTCTTGTGTCTCCCTTTCCTCCTCCCTGAATCCCTCCCATAATTTTTGAGTTCATAAGTCCATTTTGTATGCGAATCAGATCAGGAGAGGAAAGGCAGGGGGATTACTTTTCCTTTTAAACTGTGTCTTTGCTTTAAGCTACTGATAGGCACATGGATGTTAGGACCGAACCAAGAGGTTAATACAATGTGGTAAATCGGGACAACTCCATGTGTCTGAAATGAATGTTCCTGATTTACACCAAAGAAGGACTCAGCCTTAGCTCTTTAGGGGATCTGTTCATTGCTGCCTTGTTATTCTCAGGCATTTTCATTCTGACAAGAGAAATGTGTCTTTTTAATACAGATGCTCAACTTCAGCTTGACAGTTTCCTCCCAGAGCGTGCACCGTGCGTTACCACAGCACATCAGTTGAGTTCAGGCAGCTCTGTTAGCCAGATGGCTATGAAACATTCATAATACAAGCTGTAGCTATTATGAGCCATTTCTCTCTGGTGCATGTCCTGACAAGCTGCTGTTATTAAGTTTCAGTGTATTTCTGTTAATGTTACCTACCTATTTTCATTCCTGTATGCTGTCACATGGAGCTGGTTGGCATGGTCTTGGGAACTGGGCTTCAAGGCTCCTCCCTGTGAAAGTTGCCAGCTCATTTATTTGCTTCTTTCCAGTGGTTCAAGCCGGTGCGTTATTCAGAAACTTTTGAAAGACTGAGGTTGGGTAAACCTCTGATTCAGATCATTTGAAAGCACCCTTGAAGTCCTCCTCCACATTTTGCACTTCTGTAGCTCTGAAATAGGCTTGATGAGGCTAATTTGAAGCCTGTTCCTGAGAAATCATCAGTGCTGCTGTTGGAAAGGTCCCTCAGATTGAAAGTCCATGTCATTGCTTGCAGAGCTGAGGTACTTCTAGTTTGGACTCTGACTCTCCATGGTCTGTTTCTCAGTATTAGAGGGGCGGAAGGGCAGGAGGAGAGGGGGACAAACAGAGTACAAGTTATGAGGTGTGAAGGTCAGGTGGCAAGGAGACCTCCCAGCATTACTCTGCAGGGGTGGTGGTCTCCAGTTCAAGTTCTGTTCTCCCGAAGGTTGCTCAGTTGTGCACAGCCTGTTAACTTTGCACATGGTGACAAGGTCACAGGAGTCTCAACAGAGCTCAGTTCTCACTGGTTTTGGTCCTGTCAGTATTGCCTCCCTATGTTTAGCAACAGAAGATGCTGTGGTGGGTGCAGGAGCTGCTCTAGGCTGTGGGCCAGTGGTGTAATACTCCTGGGATGGGTGGCATTAGATGAAGTGGTGTGACAAAAAGGGCAGTGACAGCAGTGTGCTGAGTGGTTACATGCAACTGGATGTCATTCCTGACAAGACATTTAGTTTTTGCAGGTAATGTACACTAGGTAAGATTAACAGATGGACTGGGGAAGCTCTTTGTAGAACATACTTGTAGCAAACCAGTTCAGTTGGTTGGTTGGTTTATAGCAATTCTTATAGAAACTGTTTCTTTTTTATGTGACAGTAGTCATGTTAGCATAAATAAAAAGTGTAATCTTGAGACTGGCTTCAGATTTTAGTACTCAGAGCTGGGTGACTGTTGCTTTCTGTATTTTGCACCAGGGACATTTAGATCCTTGCATTCACAAAGGAAAAAATCTGGCTTTAAATCAGAGATGAGGTCCTTAGGTATAAAAATTATTTGAGTTGAAAGTCCCTGTATGTAGTACTACTTACTGTAAAATTGTAGGAGTTGGCCATTCTGGAGAAATCAGGCAACATCCGGTATTTGAAAAAATTATTCACAATATAAGGAGAGCCTTTTGTTCATGTGCAACTGAATATGCAGTAGACAGATAAGAAACAACTGTTTCCAAATGTTGTGATCTGGTGGTGGGTGCAAGGCCCTTACAGGGTGGATGATGGAAAGATGAGATCTTCTCTGACAGATCTTGGTGGGTCTCAAGTCAGCTGCTACTTTTTGGAGAGGAAGAGAGGGGAGTGAATGCATGGAAGTTGTTTTGTAATGGATAACCTGAGAAATTTCTATCACGGTTGTGATCTTAGGTGGACCCATGTTCTCCTTTCCCAGCCTGTGAAGACAGACAAAATGTCCTGCAACAACAACTAGATTATTTCAGAAACTCCCTGGAAGTTCTTTTTGCTGTGGTACTAGACTACCCAGCCCAGGAAACTTCCTTCCGTTGGTCTCTAATATTCAGTGTTCCTGTCCGTTCCTGGATGGGAGCCTTCTTTCACATCTCAGATGGTTATACCAAAGTCAGCCAGGTATTCATCTAAAGAAAACTGTCTCAGGCTCTGATGCAGACCCTGAGCTACAACCAGAGGACCCATTCACCTGTCCATATGTCAAGGCTTTAGGTAGTGTGTTTATAGTGCATTTTTGAGATGCAAAGGGAGAAGGGTTTTCTTTGCAGTTTTATGTAATTTGTTGTGGAAATGGAGAGTAATAATGTTCTCATTTTGAGAATTGTCACTAATGCTTGGTTTTGAGGCCAGCCATTCAGCTCTTATCTCTAGGAATCTAGATGTTCATCATTATTGCAGTGTAGCTCAGGTATTTGAAGGTGGTTCTTCCTATTTGGGAGGGAGGGGAAATAAAAATGGATCAATATTTGTTTCCCAAACTATCAAAAGCTTTGTAGCCTCAGGCAGATCTTTTTATCTGCAAGGAATACAGTAGATATGTCCAGATCCTCAGCCAGTATAGATCAGTTTAATGCCTTTGGCCCATTACTTTTTTCTCATGCAGTTTCTAGTCTATGAGACTGGATGTGGCACTTAGTGCCATGGTCTGGTAACCATGGTAGGGTTGGACTTGATGATCTTGGAGGTCTTTTCCAACCTGGTTGATTCAATGATTCTATGATTCTCTCGAGTGGGATTTAGGCAATGTTTAAGCATCTTCTTGTTTTCATGTGGCCAGTGTAAAGCTTAACAGAACTACGATTAGCCCTGGCTCTTTGAGAGCTTGCACTGGATGCCACCCTGGTCTCCAGGACCTACATAGTCAATGGATTGAGGATGTGAGCTTTTTTGTCAAGTAGCCAAGCAATGCAACTGCTTTGAAGGATCAGTGGACAAATGTGAGCTCAGAAGGTGAAGGAGAAGGTAAGGTGGTGGAGCTGAGTTCAGGTGACCCCGGACACCAGTAACATGCATACATGTGCCTCTTGGTTCATTACAAGGCCAAGGCGGTTTTATCTGATATTTAGGCAGCACTTCACCTAAAGCAGTAGGTGCCCTGGGAGGCTGCTGAAGTTTAGGCTTCCCAGATGAATTGGTGCTCTGGCAAAGTGGAGCATGTCTCCAGAAAATCTGATGGCCACATGAAATCAGGTATTTTTTCCTCCCAAAACAAAACCTAGAAGTTCCACTTGCAGTTGGTCAGATTGTCTAGAGGACAGAGAGTTAAAAATTATAATGTTCATAGAGAACTGAGACTCCTCCAACAAGATTCACATCAAGAAGAGAAAGGTAGTAATGGAAGATGGCTCCCACTTTTTTGGCATTACTGGCAGAGTAATGCCAGAGGAAAAGACCTCCAAGAGGGCCCTCTTCCCTTTCCAAGGGGACAGCTATGCTAGCCAGGAGCAGTGGTGGCACCAGGTGAGGAGGTGAGGATGGGGGTCCCCAGGGCTATAGGTGCAGAGGGTGCTGGCAGCCCTGCCTGCAGTCCCTGGTGCCTAGGAGGGAACCTGCCTAAGCCAGCCCCAATCTCTCTGGCAGCTCCCAGCCCTGCAGAGTACCTCAATGTCTCCCCCAAGCAGGACCCTGCCTAAAGGACAAGGCAAACCCTCATAGATCCACAGGTGGTTTCTTTGGGGATGGGGGTATCAAATCAAAGCAGGTTGGCCCTTCTGGCCGTGTAGGTCAGGTCACTGCAGTTATCCCCCATGCTTTTTCCTTTTTTATTTTAAGGGCATGGTATATTTTGTAAGTTTTGTGTTTATCGAGAAGTTGATTGTGTAAATAAAATTGTGGCCTTGTGTGCCAAATAGCTGGGTTATGATTTCCTGGATGAGAGCCAAGGTGGTGTGTGGGAGCATGCCAGTGTTAATATGTTCACTTTGCTAAGAAATACGGCATGTGTGGAGCATGGAGGGAGGATGCTCTTCCAGGGTTAACTCTTCCCTGGCCCCACCATCTCCATGCCTCTGCTGGGCTTCCCCCAGCAGTGCTTCACAAACAGTATGTGCATTCACCAGGGCTGAGGCTCTCCTGGACTTACCTGGAGCCTGGCCAGAACAACATGGGATGTCTCAAGGCTCAGGATCCCACCCTGATTCCCCTCCTGTGGCGGGAGGTGTTTCCTTCAGCCGGCATGAAAAGGCTCCATTGCACAGACCTCAAAGGGGCCTTCGAGAGAGGCCAGGTCAGGCACGTGCCTGAGGATGCCAGGGCAGGGACAAGGGCCTTGGGCTAAATGAGAATCAACTCCCTGACTGTAATGACTTTATTCCCTATTTACTACTAAGTGCTATCCAAAGTTTATCCTATTTCTATCCTGCAGAGGCAGCCAGAAGTTTTCTCCAAGGACTGCTCGAATAGCAGCTGAATCACTGAATAGTTTGGGAGTATTTTCAGCAGGGGATGGTGCTGCAGAGGTGGAGCCTCCTGTCACTGAATGGGAGGATTGCTAGCAGGCTTTGTGAATGCTAAAATTATGCTTACTAAGTGCTATCCAAAGTTTATCCTATTTCTATCCTGCAGAGGCAGCCAGAAGTTTTCTCCAAGGACTGCTCGAATAGCAGCTGAATCACTGAATAGTTTGGGAGTATTTTCAGCAGGGGATGGTGCTGCAGAGGTGGAGCCTCCTGTCACTGAATGGGAGGATTGCTAGCAGGCTTTGTGAATGCTAAAATTATGCTCTGGTTATTTGTTACTTTTACAAATCATGCAGTCCCTGTCTCAGAGCAGCTCATATGTCCTTCTACTCATTCTTAGGTCATTACATTCTGGAAGTATTTAGACCAATGCAGAAAATGTAACCTCTTGCTTTGCACCATAAAGGAAATCATGAGTCAGCTACTTCTGCAGACAAAGCAAAAGTCCCAAGGATGCATGAAAGGACTTCATTTTGCCAAACAGCAGGGAGTGGAGTTAGCTGTAGTAGAGTTACAGTGGGGAGGGAGTGGGGAGACTGTGTGCAGGGGGAATTCTTGCAACTCAGATGAAAATAGTGACTTCCATTATTTACCTGCCTAAGCCGGAAACCTGCTTGCATTTCAGGCATTTATTGTAATTCCTCACATAGCTGGGGATGATAAGCCCTGCTAACTAGTCATTGCTTGCTGACTGAAAATGATAGTTAATGTACACCGGCTACCCAAACAACCTTCTGCTTTAACCCTTTCAAACTTGCCACCTTTGGGGGTTTGTTTTCAGATGATATTGCTGCCGTTCAGCCTCACCTCAACCCTCCACCTTCATAAAATTCAGTTTAGTGGAACTCTTTGATCACAGTCTAATCTATATGGGAGACTTCTCAGAGCAGTTCACACGTCTAAGATACAATGACAGTTATGGCTCGAATTTCAAAGGAATCAAAGGGAGCCATTTGGCTGACTTCCACTAAATGTCACTGAAATTTGGATGCATAACTCCTATGTGTGCCTTGAGTAGGCTGGGTACTGTGGTTTGAGCCTATTAATGATCCTGAGCTGTAGCCCGTTGCAGCTGGTGGAATTCTTTGTGCACTATGTGGTCTTATCTAGGCCCAAATCCTGAGGAGGTGGAAGGGGTTGCTCTCAGGGGGGCATACAGGAGTGGAAGTGCCCACCTAGGGATTAGAGTTTAGGCAAGGGGAGCTTACCTTTATCTGTCTGTGCTTTTGCATGTATCCATATCTCCCTGCAGCCATCCCGTCTCACTGTAGTTGTTGTGGCTTTCCCATATGCAGAAGTGTGCTTGGCTGTCCCCGGTGCTCTGTCCCAGGCAGGTCTTCCTCTCAGCAGTGTGTGGCATGTGCTGCCCAGGCTAGTGTGCCCATGGGCTTTGCATGGCACACCAAGCCCTAAACCTGGGGTCACAATGAAGTGCCTGATGGAATCATTTACTGATTTCAGTTCATGGGGGAAGAGAAGAAAGAGTTTGCAGTTGGGCTCCTGCCCAATGCTGTTTGCGACAGGATGGGGCATCACATGACTCCCAGCAGGCTATTGTTCCAGGGATTTGGCAACCTCAGAAATACAAGGTGCATGTTGATGTTTGGTACCAATGTTATATAAATGCTGCTTGCACAAGCCTAGCAGCAGATTTTACAAGATGTGGGGAAAGATACATCTCTTTCCAAGCGCAGGATTTAGCCCTAACTGCAATATCTTCCCAGCCATGATACAATAACAATACTTACCAGGCATGTAGTTCATAACATCATCAAAGCAATGTACAAGCAGAAACTAATTAATCCTCACAACACCCCTGTGAGGCAAGTATTACTGTCCCCATTTCACAGGTGGGGATGATGTTACTTTGGAAGGTCAAGTGACTTGTCCAAAGCTAAACAGTCTGCAATGGAGGTCATTAGTTCCTGGCTGACAGCCACTGCTCAATGTACTTGCCCAGCCTATTACTGTATTTTATTATGCAAATCCCCATGGAAATTAGAAGCCCAAAGCAACCCACAGATCTAAACATGGTGCCTTAGATCTAAATGCTGGGTCCATTTTGTTTGATATTCGTTCTGGAGGTCTGACAGTAATTTCACTGCATTTTGGATGGCAATGTCAAAAACCAGAAGTGACTGCCCTGTCTGGAATCTTCCACAAAAAATGGAGGTTGTGAAGATGTGTATTGCTGGCTGTCCAGCTTTACTACTGTTTGCACCAGGCCACTAAATAGTGTCAAGGTGGAGAGGGTGTCACTGAGAGCAGTAAAATGACAAAGAAGAGTTCATTCTCCGTTCCTGCAGGTGCAGTGAATGGAGCCTAGTCCCTGGAAGATTCTTTGGCCACAAGGTTAAAACTGGCTGAAGGGGTAGCCCAGACAAGCCATCTAACTGCAGTCAACTGGGGTCTAATTCAGATGTAAATGTTTTTTTTTCTGTATTGGCAAGCTTTGCTCAAAAGCTGATGTTGTCTATGCAAACTGGCACTATTTTGATGATTCAGAAAGTAAGCCAAGCCCTGTTTGGCTTGCACAACCACAGTTCTTCTGGAAATTGCCAGGGATTTTGTGTGTGCAAGGAAAGGAAAAGATATTCACCATGTAACATTGGATCAGGACTGGTTCTTGGCTTTATATTTCATGGACCGACAATTGTGCTGCTAGATTTCATGAGGGTGTCATCATGCCACTGAAAGTTATTTACACTAAGTCATCCTCCAGGAACTGGGTCACAACTTTTTCTTTCATGAATCTTGGCAGGGATCTCGAGGTTTACTAGAAGCTGAAGAGAGGATGCCTATGTGCAACGCCAAAACCAATTTAGATGCAAAGGGAACTGGGCCCTGTGCCACTGATCAGTGCGTGGCATGTTGGCCTCTGAAGGCGATGGGATGGGACTTCACTGCTTTGCAGCTCCAGCGGTTGCTGCTGGTTGCCTTTTGCACTCTGAACAGGTGTAAATGACTACCCAGAGGCAAAGCCTGGCAGAATCGGGGCCAGATCTTCAGCTAGTGTCAATCAGTGGCTCGGCTTCAATGGGGCTGCATCAATTTGCCTTAGGAAAGGGTGTAATGTGGGAAACAGAGATAAAGGAACTCATGTTCTAGCACCCTATATCCTATATAATTGCTTAAATAAGAGCACAGCCCAAAACAGGTTTGCCAGATGCTGAGGTGGTGCAGAATCAAACCCATGTTTCATGGGCAGGTTTATACACCCAAAGGGAGGCAGGATATGGCCAGGATGGGTCACCTCTGCTCACTGAGGCAGTACCACTAGGGTACTGGTTGTTGGGCAGGGGGTGGCTGTACAGATCTCAGAACAGAGCCCATGTAGGATACCTTACGCTCTGGTTGCTTGGCTGTGCTGGGCCATGCTTCTATGTCTCCTCTGCTCCCCTGACCCATGGGAGCTGGAGTGAAGCCAGCGCAGGTCTGTGAGCTGGAGCAACAATCATACCTTTGTTTTGTGGGCAGATGAATAGATAGATAGCAGCGAGTTAATGGATGGCAGCCCCTTCCCCCCACAAACGTCAGTCCTATCACTCACCTCCTCCCCCAGCAAAACAAGGCCTCAGGGACAGAGAAAGAGCGCAAAGATTAAAACTAACCCGTAGCTTTGGAACTCTTCAGTGAAAGGGACTGATAAGAGAGGGCTGAGATCAGGAATCAGATTTCAGGGGTAACAAATGAATAACCAGAAAACGGAAGGATGCCGAAAGGGTTATCAGAAGAGAGTGAGATGGTGAGCATGTTCCAACAGATTTCTCTTTTTGGAAAAAAAAAAAAAAAAGGGGAAAGGTGTTTCTCTTGTAGCAGCTAAAGACACAAAGAGCTGTTCAGACCACTTTGCGCCCACCAAGACCCTGGAAAGACAAAAGACTGTCCCAGAGCTCTGGTGGAGGTTTGCAAGATGTTAGTCAAGTACAGTTTCCACACTGGCAGATTTCTGGGAGCTGTAAGCCCTGCTGTTTCATGCTCTGTCTCTGGAAAGTGATCAGCACTGTCAAGACTTGGGGAGTAGACAGGGCTTGTGCAGCAGGTTCTGGCTTAGGCTGGGCAATGTGGTTTCAGTTTAGGAGCTCTCCTCTCAAAGCCTCCATAAAGGCAGTCTGAAGAGAAAAGTCCATGTTCTTACAGTGCAGAAGTGTTGGGAAGACTGTCCCCACCTCTAGAGAGAAGTGGAGGTTTCACAAAAGCATTGCAGAGGTGAGGTTCACACCTTGGCAGATCTCACAAAAAAGTTGCTGGAGTCCCTGTGTGATCCAAGTTGAGTATTTCACCTGCCAAGACATGGACCATTCATATAGTCTTTGCACAGGACAGATTATCAGGACTCAGCAGTACAGGGAGAGAGAGGCATCAGGCAGCTTTTCATCTTTTTCAGATGGTGAGGAAGGGGATGTCACTTGCTGTCTTTCACCCCACTGGAAATCACAGAGGGGTGTTTAACTTGGAGAAGGAAGGCAGAGACCTATGGCAAGCTTGCATGGCTGTTCCATCAAGCACAGTTAGCAGGCTTCTATCCATTAGCTGGGAGGTCTGGCCAGAGCTCTGAAAGAGGCTGAAAACAAAAGGGAGGATCCTGGTGCCTTGTCCTTTCTGCCTGGTGTGGGGTGACCCAGGCTGGTTTTGATTCTGTCTTTAAAAATACAGGTAAGCCTGAGGAAGGAGAGGAAGAGCGAGCTGACTTTGAGAATTTGTTTTCCCATTCCCAGTGGGTGAGCCTGTCTACTCACTCACTTGGGCAAGTAGTAGTTTTCTTGGTAAAAATCGTCTGGGGACTTTGAAAAGCCAGCAGGTGGGAGCTAGATAACCCAGTTGGGAAGGTAAACATTGACAAATCCTTGGATGGCCCCAGCCATCTCCAGCAGGGCTGTGGCAGCATTGGCCGTGGGTTTGGAGTCCTGTCTCTGGGCAGACCCCAAGGCTGGCTGGGACTGTTGCAACGTCAAGGGTTTAAAAAGTTATACTAGGCACCACGAGACTTGGGGAACAGTTGGAATATTAAGCATTTTTCCTGGCACCTACTCTTAAGAACCATTTTTAGGCCTAGTTTACATGAAAAACTGCCTTGATACAATTTTCTTGTTAGGAAATAATTGTAGTGTTTTGTTGGGTTTTTTTACCACTGTTTATAGTGGGACATGACCTCATGTGAATGCAGTTATTTTGGTGTCACAGTGACTTGTACCAGACAGTTTTTCTTTCCAGTGAGAGCTGTAGTGCTTTCACTGTTCTAATACACTCAGAGATGCTCTGCCTTTGTATGTAGATGAGACGTTAATGGCAGAGACTTCATTGCAGCGTGGTGAGGGTGAGCAGAAAGGTAATTATAGTCTTGCTTTTTATTGTTCTTATATAATGGCATTGTGGATATTTTCCACCCCAGCTGTGGCTCCCAGCCTGCCCAGTCTTACTTTCCATTGTGGTGTGGATTTTGGATCCCACAGATTCAGGGATACATGGCAAGATACCACAGAATGGCTTGTTTCCCCCTGTGCCGTGAGCACAGAGGTGCAGAGGCAGACCTGTGCCTGCAGATTTTGTCTGCATGTGAAGCTAGAGATAGTCTCCATTTTCATAGTTTTCTAGAGCCAAGACCCCAAAGGATTCTTAAGGCATCAGATTTTTAAGGATACTTGAAACCTGAACTTCAATTTCACCCCAAATCTGGTGAGCTGTGTTTGCAGTTATAGTAAATCATGTCTATGTTATACCACCAGAAATTGCTCAATAACTTTCGACTGCTCTGTGCAAGCATCTTTCCTCTGCAGAATACAACCACTGTGAGTCTGACACTTCTCTGGAAGAGCTGGGCTGTAGGTCAGTGTGCTTTTGTGAGTCTCTGGGAGGTTGCTCGCTGCGCCTTCGGGTGGGCTCAGCCATGTGAGCACCTTCCCTCAACATCAGGGGAACTGTGCTTCTGGAAATCCCAAACTAACAGGGTCATTCCGTAAGTCATTTCGGGTGAGATTTCCAAGCACAGAAATCAAAGGTAGAAAAAGGAGTGTACAACAGCATTTCTTAGGCTGTTATTCCTCCCCAGCAGTTCTTGACAAGTTCTGCAAAGTTACTCCATAAAATCTTTCCCTGAGGTGAGAGTATTCTTGCAGCCTGGAGAAGCAGAAATCTCTGCAAGAGCTCAGTAGGCATTTCATGCCTGAGCACTAACAGAAACGTTTAAGGAATATGAAAATCCCATTCTTTAGGGTTTCATCCCATGTCCAACAAACATACAATCAGGGATCTTACACCTGAACAATCCTTATGATTGCTCATTTAGATCTTTCATGATTCCTTGGGGAGATAACAAGAGATAATAGTGCACATCCCATGAAGTAACTGGTAGGGCTATCAAACTTCTCGTCTCACCACCTTTGAGTGCTGGGTCACAAATCCCTTTGTTTAATGCATGTAGCAGAACTGGCATGTTGAAACCTGTTAGCACTACAATGACAGTATTATTAGTATTACTCCCATTAACACCACTACTGCTACTAATATGTTAATGAGTCATATCATTAATAGATTAAGAACGAATTATGTATTGAGGTAATGTGTGTTACACTTTGATTTCAAGTGAAGGCCATTTGCAAATGTCAGGCCTGCCTTACTATGGGGATGTGTTTCCCTGCTTAGCAACTCCAGAGCTGGAGAAACATTTGGCATTGCTCCTGTTTTCCTAGAGGTTTTCCACAGAGTTGCTGTTTGTTAAATGGTGTGGCTCATTTTGCTCTTGTTTTTGCTAATGAAATAAGAAAGAACCCAATTCTATATTTTTGAGGCCCAGATTTTCCCATTAGTTTTGAAACGAACAAGGAAGAAAAGAAAAAAACACAGTACCAGTACTCAAATGTGCTCTTTAAGGTAGTAGGTGAGGGACAGGGAAGCATTCCTCTCTCTGACTCCTGTAATTTCAAAGAAAATTCCCAGAGAAGCTCCTTTATCACAATAATATCCATGGTCTACCTAGCTTCCACAATGTGCACAATGCTTCCACAGCACGTGTACTGTGCAATAATATTCCTCAGAGTCATCAGATATTTGATTTATACTTCCAGGTTTGAAATTTAATGCTGTGATTTAATTTTTGGAGGGTCTGTATTCCCTTCCAGGGGAAATAGAAAGAAAGAAAGAAAGAAAGAAAGAAAGAAAGAAAGAAAGAAAGAAAGAAAGAAAGAAAGAAAGAAAGAAAGAAAGAAAGAAAGAAAGAAAGAAAGAAAGAAAGAAAGAAAGAAAGAAAGAAAGAAAGAAAGAAAGAAAGAAAGAAAGAAAGAAAGAAAGAAAGAAAGAAAGAAAGAAAGAAAGAAAGAAAGAAAGAAAGAAAGAAAGAAAGAAAGAAAGAAAGAAAGAAAGAAAGAAAGAAAGAAAGAAAGAAAGAAAGAAAGAAAGAAAGAAAGAAAGAAAGAAAGAAAGAAAGAAAGAAAGAAAGAAAGAAAGAAAGAAAGAAAGAAAGAAAGAAAGAAAGAAAGAAAGAAAGAAAGAAAGAAAGAAAGAAAGAAAGAAAGAAAGAAAGAAAGAAAGAAAGAAAGAAAGAAAGAAAGAAAGAAAGAAAGAAAGAAAGAAAGAAAGAAAGAAAGAAAGAAAGAAAGAAAGAAAGAAAGAAAGAAAGAAAGAAAGAAAGAAAGAAAGAAAGAAAGAAAGAAAGAAAGAAAGAAAGAAAGAAAGAAAGAAAGAAAGAAAGAAAGAAAGAAAGAAAGAAAGAAAGAAAGAAAGAAAGAAAGAAAGAGAAAGAAAGAAACTACGCTTGTATTACATTACCGATTGGATAAACTGACAAAACACCCTACTGTGACTAGGGGAGTTTAATTTTGTACATTTTGGCAACTTCTTAAAGCACAAAATGAGAGCAGTACTGTCAACAGGGCTTTTGATATTTCTCGGTGTTTATACCAGAGATGAAAGTGCATTCTGAATGAGCGTGGAAGGCAGCAGGCCAGATTCTGATTCTGGCAACAAGAGGTGATAAACACTGCAGACCTGCCCCCTGTAACAGTGGGTAGGAAATGGTTCTGTTGCACAAGATGTTGGGAGATTTCAAGTTTTTTCCATTCCACTGGAAAGACACAGGATCCATAAAGGGTTTGTTTTTTCGGATTACCTCAATAAACCAGCAGACAGCCAAGTCACTTGCTTGGCCCACGGGAGACCCGGTGGTGTGTTCCTGCTCTTGCTGGTTCAGTGTTCTGCAGAACTGGTCTTGCTGTTACCAGCAAATATTTTATGACTTACATCCAGTATGAAGTGACTCCTACAGAAAAGCAACATCCAAGAATGGCCTCTTGCCTAGGTGTAAAGATATCCCTCTTGGATTTAGGAGATCCAAGTTCAACCCCCTGATCTATATCGTGCCTTCAAAAGTACATCTTTTGAGTGCTGAAACTGTTGGCTGCTCTGACCACGTTTGTTTATGCGTGTTTTGACCAGAAGATTCCTCCTGGACCAGAGAAACCTTTTCCCAGTGGAAGTTTTGCTGAAGCTGATGTGTATAAATAACCAGAAAAACATGTTGAGGGGTGACAACAAACTATCAGGACCAATTCTCTGAACAAATAAGGGTTAGGACATGTGTTTGCCAGCGATTCAAATCAGCCTCTGTGCCATTGTGTTCTTTTGCTAAGATTTAATGGAAAGAGCTATAAATTGTGGTTCTGATTAGCCAGCAAGAAAGGTATCTGTCAGGCAAGTTCTGCCACCCTTACTCATGTGCAGTATTTAATTTCACAGGTTGTCTCAGTTATTTTGCTGGACCATCCCTGTAAGGCCGTTCTGCCCTGCTCCTCTCTGCCTCAAGCAGTGCTATTAAGGGAAGGAGGGAGTTGTGAATTCCCTCAGTCTTTGGTAAGGTACAACTTCCTTCCTTGCTCACAGCTAATGAGAAAGGCTTCACCTCTTCTCCAAACCTTCTTGCCTGTTTATTTATAGAGGCCACTATCCAGACAGTATGGGTAATGCTTCAAACCAGACTTGGACCTGGGATGTACGCTGGTCCAGCTCAGCTGCACAGTAGAGTTTTTGTTGGGTGGAGGCATCTTAGTGTCCTGCTTGGGACATAATATCTCACCTCTAAATAAATGGTCTGCCCTGCAGGGTAAGGTGATTCTCAACATGAGTGAGGCTGGTGGAACCAGGCTTATAAAAATATCTGAACAGGGGAAGAAAACAACTGCTGTTTTCCAAGAAGATACATTTTTCTATTTTAATTTTTTCAGGTTGTGATAAAATTAATGTTGTCTATGATGTAAAGCTGAAGGATTCACCAGAACTTGCTTTGTGGTCAAGCTCCTTTTTTATTGATTGATTTTAAGTCCTCTAAATTTGTCAGGCTCACAAGTGCAGTGGTGGCTTCAGTTATAAGAGAATGTTTGTGTCTTTAAGGAAAAATACAGCGACCCCTCCTCCCCCTTGCCCTTCTCAACCTTGCAAGCAAACCACCACTTGTCCAGAATATTTTTTGTCCCTCTGTGGAAAATGTTGACTAAATATTCAGAAAACCCAGCAATTAAATCCCCCAGACTCCTAAATCCCAAGAATCTTTAATGGGACACTGCTGAATATGGCATAGTTGAATTATTTTGGCTGAATATGCCATTGGCATTTTTTGGTAGAAACTTCAAGAGAAATGTCTTGAAAAAATCACTTTTCTGTTGATAAAAAGAGAGATTTCTTCAAGCACTTCTATGCAAGTTGTTCTGCTATTGAGTTGGTTGGGCAAAGCCATAGCCACGTGGCTTTGTTGCTGAAAGGCAAGTGAAGGACTTTCCATATGCATTTTTTCTTCCTGAGCCAGATATTGTTTCAGCTCAGCTTTTTGGTAATTCTTCACACCAGGTCAGACATCAGGGTTCTGTGTGGTCAATTCCAGTCTTGTCACACAGTACTGCTGCTGCTGCTGTCAGCCACTCAGGGCATCAAGAGCTCTTTGTGGTTTTGGGGCACATCTTTGCTTAGCTGGTTTTACTGGGGTTAAAATTCCTGCTCTTATTAATCCCCACGGGCATACACTGCTTTACTGCTGACTTGGGTTTGTTCTACAAACAATGTGTAGGTGTTGTGTGCAGAGATACAAAACATGAGGTGACCAGGTGAGTTGACCAGGCCATGGCAAGTCAGTGGCAAGAACAGTAAAGCTCAGCTTCACTCTGTGTAGTGAAATCACGAAAGACTCAGTACCGAATAATACAAAATTACTCATCTTCCTTCAAAATCCATGCTTGCTTATGTAGCTGGCTTTTGAATGTAGAAAAGTCTGGAATCTGGATACATGAAGGGAATTCAGGGAAGAGAAAAGCAAGCAATATGAACATGGAAAAGCTTTGCAAATCCAGGTAAACCCTTCACCGTTGCTCTTGTTCCCTGGGTGTTAGCGGCTTCTGTAGTGTGTTCAGTCCTTCTCAGGGTCTTCTGTGGTAGGGGTCTGATCCCTCTCCCATCTGACCTGGTCCTGTTTCTGGCTGAGGATTGAGAGTATAGATGGATATGGGCAATCTGCAAGGCTAGAAGGAGAAAAGGTGGAGCCACATCTGGATATTGGTTGAGTTTATTGACACCAGTTAGGATGAGGACTTCTTTATTTTCCCTCAAGGAAAAGAGATACAGAGAAATTAAAGGAGCTCTTGTGTATGATTGCACTGTCAGTCAGCAGCAGAATCAGCCATGTAGGTTGCCTGTGGGGCTGTTTCTTCATGTTGGCTCAGTTTGACTGTTGTTGAAGTCAATTTTTTTCAGTCATCTCCATTATGGGTGCTGAGGTTGGCCATTCCTCATCCACATTCCAGTTGGTGAGGGGCCCTTATGATGGCCAGAAATACAGCTCCAGAGTGAAAAAGATGCTCACAAGGTACACAAGGCAGTTTTCAGTGGAACTAGGGAAAATGTTAACAGAAGAGGAAGAGATTTCTCTCCGCAGACCTTTGTTTAAAAGGGTATTTTGGTGTGCGAGTTCACCTTCCCTTGGGTCTCCTGCCAGCAGGTGGGAACCTTTTTATGTTGTCCTTTTTCTGAGAAGGGCTGAATCGTCCGCCCTAAAGCATCCCCTAATGCAATTAAAACCAGCAGTACTGCTTCTCCAACACTGGGGCCTCCGATACCGGGAGGGGAAGCGGTGGCTCTTCTTTGAAGTCCCACCTACGTGAACATCAGTGGCAGGACTTCAAAGGGAAGCTGCTATTTCCTGTTGGAGCTCAGCCCTGGTGCTCAGCACTGCTAACAAAGCAGTCGGACTGGTTGCAAAGGCACTGATCCAGCAGAGAACTTAAGCACATGCTTAAGTCCCTCAGGACTTAACCACATGGTCTGCTGGGTTGGGACTCAGCTCCTCTGGAGACTGATGGTCAGGGTTGTGTCTCCCAGGTTGGATTTTCAAGGGGAAGAGCCAGGTTAAAAAGCCTGTCACACATGGCTTGATGGGTGCTGCAAAGCTGGGCTCATCATCCATAACCTTGGGGCACCTGTGGAGCAGCAGGAGATGGAAATCCCACAGGCCATACTACTGAACTTAGCAAACAACCTGGAGACAGACAACAGGCCACAGTGACTATCAGCAAATGCTTGTAAATCAGGAATTCAGAGTTAACCTGAATCAGCATTGTTGAGTTCACCTCAGAGGAGCTAGGCAGGTGAGCATCTCACCCAATAAATAGAGTTGTAAAGGTGGGAGTCTGTTTCCAAACAGGTAAGAAATGCTAAAGGCACAATCATTCAGCCCCACCTTTTGCTGACTAATATTTTATTTGAGTGTTAGTTCCTCTGCTGTCTGTGGAGCTACTTGCAGACTAACGGATGGCAGAATGGGGATATAATTTTCTAACAAGCATTATTTAGGTAATTCATGTAATCTGCACCAACTTCTCCCAATTTTTGTCCTCAGGCTACAGACAGACCTTGTGATCATAATCTGCAGCTGTTGCACAGATACCACACTGCTCTAGCCCTGTTCACAGCATCACATCACCCCTTTTTGAGTAGCAGTGCAGCATAAGAGCTTCTCCCTCATCACAACCTACACAGAGCCTCGTGGTTGTCTCATGTGTAGCAATTAAAAGATGTCTGGGAGATGTTCCATGCTGGCAGCATGGATGGGTGCTTACGGTTGGAAAGGCTGCTCTTCTTTGTGGAACAGATGTATCAGATTGAGCATAGTATTTTGTAGGCTGTGGGAATAAACAGGTCACAAAGCCTGAGAAATGCCAGTGGTTTCCAGGTCCTGCTCCCAGAGGTTCTCCTGTTCCTAGGGTAGCACAGCCTGCCAAACCCGATCGTAGGCTGCAGTTTTCCTCCACCTTGCTCTTCTCCCTATAGGCGAACTCATTGCTAATCCCCCATCCCAAGTGAGTGAACTGGGAACAGTGTATATCCTGATTATCATCTGAGACAAACTAACAACGTCTTCATTTGGATTATGAAAACACCTATGAAACTCTGATGATACTAGGTTTGGATGTCACCAGCAGACACCTTCACTTCTTCATTCAGGTGTAGGGTGCTAGTACAGTGCTAATGTTACTGCATGATAGGTCCACGGCATACTCCTTGTGGGATCAGGTTGGTGTTCATTTTGTGTGAAGGTCTGGTTTGGAAGTTCCCACACACAAAGAGTTGACATGCTCTCATTTGGATGGGAGGTTGTACGGGGCAGTGGTTGACAGACAGCAGTGTGACTCACTGCTCATCCGTGAATGCTCTGCAAGGGGCTTTTGTTCCTGAAAGTGAGTCTGGCCACTTCACCAGAAGTGAAGTGACCTCAGACTTGAAAAAGTTCAAACTCAGCTTTTCTGCACCTGGAAAATTCACAAGAAGCAGCTGATGTGATTTCTTGGGATGGAAGCCTTGCGTTGTGACTGAGCCATGGGACTAATGTGCAAGAAAACTGTCAGTTCAGGAGCTGACACTGGTGGCCTTGAGAAGTTCACTTGATCTCATTTAGCTTTGGTCTCCCACCTGTAAATTAGGCTAATAACTCCTTCCCCATGTGGCTGTTATACAGCAATTTCTTCAGGTAAAGGATATATCACATTGCATGTTGTATAGATACTAGGTTTGCTCTTGAGCAGGATTCTTGTGTAAAATGAATATATTGAATTGAATATATTGTAAAATGAATACCTGAGACAGGAAGGATTTCTTCCAAAGGCTCTTTGGATTCAAAAAAGGTGCATTTTGTTAATCTTCTTCATTTGTGTGGTTTCTACCCATGGGTTAGTACTGAAAGGGTTTTATCCGATTCAGGGTGTACATGCAAATACTTCTATTTGAATAATACTGGAGAATAAATTTAGAAATGTTTGAAGAGGGTATGAATACCTCAATCTACTAGCTGGAAAAATTACTACTTCTTGTGGGTAACCCAACCTGTTTAAGTTGCTAAAAACATACCTGACTTAAAAAAAAAAAAGAGAAGAAGGAATAGCTGAAAAGAGAGCTTTTTAAAAAAACAACTCTCTTCAGATTTCTAGTTTAATATTTCAGTATTCTACAGTATTTTCATAACTGCAGCTTTTTTGGGCAGAGGTGGGGGAAATTCGAATATATTAAAGAACTCTGGAAACCGCTTTCTATTTGTAAAACATGTTGTGTGTGTATCATAACACCTACAGTACTTGTACCTCTGCCAGATTGTGCATCAAGTGCCAGAATTTTCCTCGCTAAATGACATTATACTACTTCATGGGTATTGAAAACAAATATTTTTGAGGGGAGGGAACATTCTCATCCACAAAACATTCGTTGCACTTGCAATATTCAGTCATAGTATTTTATTAGAGGGCTGCTGCGTTTTTCAGCTGCTTACCATAAGTCAAAGGATAGGTTTGAGGAATGCTTGTGTGCTCTCCAGCTGTTCTTTGGTGTGTATTTTTTGCAATCTAGCAACCCCTAGGGGCTCTGGAGGAGATGAGGGCCTTGGGATGCTGGGCACCGTATGGACATGTAGGAGAGGACAGTACTTGAAATTAAAAGTATGGTGGTTGTCTTCAGAAGTGCAGCCCCAGAGTAGATTTTCTCACACAAGGTGGTGTTGGGAGGGATGTGACGTTGCTTGGCTGGGTGGATGGAGCAAGGTACATGATGTTAGCATGGGGTATGGTAAGATGAAGCCATGTGGCACTGCAACAAGGACTGCTGGCATAGTGTCTGGTGCCTGGTACTGGACATGAAGGAGATGGGAGAGCTGCGTTGCTGGCTGGCAGCCACTGTTGCTGCTGGATAGGTTATGCAAAGGTTCTAGCCTTGCTGTGAGGTGCAGATACACTGTTGGTATCTCCAACCAGCTGAGGTTCCCAGTTAACCCACACGCTTGTGGGTTTTGAGAGTGGTACAGAGGCATTCCCTTGCCAACACAAGACAAACCCTGACAGATCCCATTGCATAAGAGCTTGCAGAAGAGGAGTGAGGAAGTAGAAAACTGGGTAAGAGGCTGCTGAGGTCTGCTTAGTTCAGCTTCAGAACAGCCTCCACTGGGCTTTTGCTGCTGCTCATGAAGCAAAGCTGCCTTAAGCTCTAGCTCACATCAGGGTTATGCCCCAGCCACAGCCCAGCACATTCCTGTGCCAAAGCCCAAGATGAGCATGGAGCATTGCCCAATGCCCTTCCGTGCCCTGGTGTCATCAGCACCTTGCAAGCTGCATTGGACAAGCACAGAAGTGGAGACATTTGCTGACATTTTATATTATGTTTCAGAGGCACTCCTGGTTTTGTTTGGCATAAAAGCTGTGATTAAAATGCAAGCTAATTAGTAGTTATTAATATCTGCTTGCATTTTAATCATAATAGACAGTTGTGATCAGTTTTCACAGGTATAAAGAACTAATGTCCTGCTAAAAACTACAACATGCTTTAATCCACAGCTGAGCAGTTTCCTGTGACTGGATAGACCTGTTAGGTTTTCAAATTTGTTAGTAGAGATGGATGATTAAAATAGAAAGGAAATTGAAAGACGTTTAGGAGCCAGTTAGGAAAAATTCTTCAGGAGTGGACTTTTCCTTTCTTTGTTCTTTTTTATTTCCCCCCTCTCCTTCTAGAAATGATAATGTCTGGGATGGATGGAGTTGCTCCAGAGGCTTCAGGGCACATTAAAGGGTAATAAGAAGGGCATGGGGTGAGAAAAAGGTTCCTGCTGGGTTAAAGAGAGACACTTGATAGCTCATCTGGGAGCAGAGAGTCAGGTTTAATAATGTTCTTGCTAAACGCAGTTAATAATTGAGGTCAGGGCCCTGGGTGAGGGCAATAAGGGGATAGTGTCCCATGTGTGGAGTGATGGGGTAAGGACAAGCTGTTCAGAGTACACAAGCTGTGCTGATAGCAGGCACACAGCAGAGCTGGGCTGGGCCACTGGGGACCATGGTGGCAGCAGGTAGTTCACAAAGCACTGCTTTTTGTGTGTGTGTGTCTTTTCTTTTCAAATGCCTGATAATTGCATTGCTTGCAGAATAGGGGGGAAGCACAGCACCAGGTGTGCTGGCTTAGCACAGCCAAAATGCTAACTGATCAGCTAGTAGAGATCTGGTTAATACAACAGGCTTATCTTGCTCCATCTTGCTGATGTGGTAACATACAGCTGGAATTAGGAACTAAAGGGCTATAAATGTTTCCATCAGAAGGATCGGGTTTAGGTATCTGTGGGTCATTACACATGCTGTATATCAGAGTCCTGTCCAAAACCCAGTGAAGTCATCCCCAGAGCACTCTGCTGAAGGCAGGATTGCCTTTTCCTTATACAGATGAGAAATCAAACTATCAAATATGCAAGAGACTTGGCTACAGTTGTACAGGGAGTCTCTGTAAAACAGTTAGGGTCTCACTCTAAGCATTGGTGCTGGACACTTCCCTGAGGGCATTTATGCTCACAGGGTCTGTGTTGCTTCTTACTCTGGCATATTCTGGGAGAAGAGTTTGTATCTACCACAAGAGATAAAATATATGATGATCATGTTCAAGACACTATTGTTTGGATTACAAACAAAATTGAATTGTTAAGGGTCAAATGCTTCCTCTTTGCATCTAGGTGTCATCAGTCTAAAAATCTCAAACTACCTCTGTATCAAGTTGATGCTGAGGAACAGCCTTTATATGAAAAAACATGAACTTATTTAATGTTTTGCTCACTTTTGATGGCCTGTACTTCCTGGTCCTGATCCTGCCACAAGGTGTGGTGAAAGGATGTCCATTGGTTTTGATGGGGCCATGGGCTGTGTGCTGCAAGCCTGGTGCTTTCTCTGTGACAGGATTTGGAGCTGCAGCTTTCTGGGACGAGGCACTCTTCATTCCTGGCACAGCAGTGGAAAGCGAGTGCAACCCATCATGGTTTCTTCCACCTCATGGCAAAGCTGGAGGGAGGATGGGAAAAAACCCTACTCTCTGATTACAACTTGTGTATGTGCTTTGGCAGAGAGAACACAGCATAATTGTGGTCCAGACTTTTGCCATTAAGTGGTAAATCCTTGAAAACTGTAATTCTGCAGACTTTAGGCAAGGGAAAAGCATGTTTCCTAGGTTTGCTGTGTAGATGTGGATTCAGCTCCAGCCACTTACCCAGTTTCTGTTGTAGCATACCCCCCTCGCCCATGCACTTGATCAGCCAGAGCCTTTATTGCTCTTCCCATTACATAGGAGAGGGGAAACTACCTCTGCCTGGTTAAAAGGGCTGGGAAAAGGACACCCTCTTCCTAGTCAATACATTGCCCAGCATAGCATCCAGACGTTGCCTAGCACAGGCAGAGTCCTGTGACCTGCAGGGACTGCTGTGCCAGCAATTAATAATAAATCACAAATATCATACAAGTTCTCTGACAGAGCCTTCCTTCCTTCCACAGGCTTGTACTCAAGGCATGGGGTAAGAAAAACAAAAAAGGAAAGGAACAGCTTAGTAAATGGCCAGATTGCATTAGTTTGGCAGTCTTTGCTCCAAAAAGGCCTGGTAGCACATGAAAAATTAATCAGTATGTGAAGGACTGGAACATAAGCACAAGATCTAGTAGACTGATGAAGGACTGAAAATACTGCATGAATAAGTCATTCATAGCTTATCATCCCAGGAATCATTACCTCAGTGATAACCGCTTTTTAGAAAGCATTAAACTGAACATGGCATGGACTTAAAATTTAAGATAAATCCTGGTGACATTTTGGCTGTCTGTGAGGCTGAGTGGCAGAGGGGGGATGTCAGGAAACCAGCCTTCTCTGTGAGCTCTTTGTGCAGGGACTTGTGCTGGGCAAGGCCCCAGGGGCAGGAGCACCCAAAGGGGCATCTTTTAAGGAATGCAGCTTTACACATTTCCTCTCAGATCTAAATGCTGCACTCATCCTCTGTCAGTAAAATCCTTGACATAGCTTGTGGCTAGCTGGACCTTCCCTGTCCCTGCTCCTGAGCGTGGGTCCTATTCCAAAAAATAGTATGTGGTCTGCAGAAAAATATTATACTGCAAGGCATAAGTTAATCTTAATTGCTGCATTTCCTCACTTTTTAGGCTTGGCTTTGTCACTGCCATAATGTTCTTTTAATGTTGTTATTGTTTCTTACTTACATTAAGTGTTTTATAAATGATGGATGGCTAAGTCTCTCTGATGTTTGGTTGCACCAGCTCAGTTACATGTGCTGCTAAACTGTTAGCCAAAGGAGATGATTAGGAGTCTATGTGTGCAGCTAAGATGGATTTGGGGCTTCTGATCCTCTGGCTGGGTGTTGTCTGTCCTCACAGGTATTACCAGCCCAGGTTACACTGCTGTACCCCTGCTATGACTTCTTCTGCACTACTCCACTGTTCCCAGGGGAGGATCCATCCCTGCTAGTGGTGGCTGGTGCTCCCAAAATCACAGAGTCCCAATTGTCCTCTCTGTGTGATTCATTTGCCACATGTTTAAAAATGAATGTAGCTATGTGAATAAGAGGAAAAGTTCAGGCAGAGGAATAATTTATAATTCCCAATAATACTGCTTCTAGCTACTGCTCTGTAGTGCCAGTTCCTGCCCAATGTGGTTTAAGCAGCTAACAGCTATAAAAGTTTGTTGACCTGAGAGGCTTAGTATCAACCATAGGTACAGTCAAAGTCAATATGGAGGTTGAAAATCCAGTGCTAATAGAAAAATAGAAGTCAATATTTAGGATGTGAGTCAGGAACTTAAAATAGGAAAGTGAAACAGTTGAGGGCTGTAGCTGCAAGAGTGCTGGAGGTGAAATGTTTAGATCCAAGGACCACTACTGATTACTATCTTCCCCTCTAACAAGGTTGCTCATTCTGCTTCAGAAATTCATTTCCAGTGGCCAGGCCACCTCCCTGACCTATATTCCTCAGACTGCCATTACGTCAGAGCCTGCCTATTTGGGGCCATAAGTGAAATCCTCTGTCTTCTAGGTGAAATCCACAGGTAATTATATGTGGGGCAAATATGGGCTGGGGCACAGAGAGGCCAGGAGAAGAGTTTGGCTTAGCTCTGTTTATACTGGAAAATCCCCTTTCTAAGGCTGTACTGTTAAGGCTGTACTGTTAAGGGGGCACAGGGGAACTCTCCCCTGCGAGGTGGTAGCTGCCGGGAACAGGGATTTCACAGTGTGGCTCTTCCAGCTAAGCATCAGGCGGAAAAGTAACCAGCCCTAAGTGGGGGTTTTCATACTGGAGAGGGGCACGAGGAACTGAGAGCTCTGACCCACAAATGAAAATGATGTGGCCTGATTTACACAATGAGAGAGGGGGAGCAGTGCCCAAGCACGCTGGTGATGAATTTATATGCCCTTCAGTGAGGTGGTGTTTTAATTTACACATCCTTTCCACAGTTTTGTTGCAGTGGACCAGATCTCCAACAGATGTGAATCTGTCCAGCCCCGTTAAAGTCAGTAGAGCCTCTTTATTTCAGCTAGGGACCACATCCACCTCTCCTGGTATTTAAAGAGATTGCCACCTGCCAGGTTCTCCCATTGCACTTCCTTTTCACAGAGACACTTGGTAGCTGAGTGGTTTCTTGGGGTTCACACTGACATTATTTTGCTACTGTAAGAGGACCCCATCATATCCTCCTCTGACACATGTGATGACATTCCTTTGTTTTGGCTTTGATGTCATAAAATTGTTTTCACAGACTTGCCCTGATCTTGTTGTGACAAGGTCAAGTCCCATTCAATTCAAGAGGAAAGTATTAATACCAGGGTGAAAACCCCTGGTATTAATTAAGCTCTGAGCTGTAACTTCAGGCAGATGCTGCTGTCTTTATTTCCTGCATGTAAAGTCCTTCAGCCAACACAACTGGTTCATGGTGCAATCCAAGCTTTCATTTGAGAAAAAAAAAAAGGTATGTACTCTAATGAATGATCACAGGAAGTAACCAAAATCCAATTCTGAACTGTTACTCCAAAGTAACACCAGAACTAGCAGGGAGGTAAGCCTGACAAACCTTGTCTCAGTACCACAGGGGGGACTGGGAAAATCTGCTATTGCAACTATTTTACTGTGAAAAGTAAAGTTTGTTTGAACTGAACTACCTGAGGTCTCTATATAAATTTGAGCTTTTTATTTTTAAATCCAAATTCTCCAACCCCCCAACTATTTAAGCTGAAACAGTTTGATTGTAATAGAGCTTCATGCCGTCCCATCTTATTGTGAACCACCCCGGGCTTTAATTTAATGTAATTGCAGAGGTCCATAATTTGAGAGCATTATTGTAATATCCATAATGTTGTTATTTTTTTCTGACCAAGTGCTCAGGCAATATGGCATGTCAGCACATCCTAAAATATATACATTGGGTTATGCAATGCCTGGTAGCTATTTAACTTAGTATTTCAGGTGTAGAAACTGAGGTACATTGCAAGGAATGTACCATGGTCCTAAATGCAACCTGTTGTGAACCCAGTGTGTTACTGGATCTCAGTCTGATAGGCTGTTTCCCTGAACTAGGAGAAGTCCAGCCACCTCATACTCCCCTTTCCTGCAGCCTGACTTTTATGAAGGAAGAAACAAACTGATTTCTGTTCATCTCACCTCAGAGACCAATATTGAATGTATATGACACCTTTCAGCCAAGGTTTAACAGCTGGAGAGTTCTCAGAGATAAGGTATCCATACAGATACATTATCTATACCTAAGGGTATACACAGGGGGTTCTCCAAAGGCTGGCAGAAATCCAGGGTTAAAAGAAACTATTTTCCTTTTTTAACTTCAGGTAAAGCAGCAGCTCTTGCATCTGGCAGCTGCTCAGTTTCCCTTCTGTAGTAATCCCATGGAGGCTGTACTTTGAAGTTTTTCTGCCTCTGAGGGAAAGGCTAATGTACTCCTGGTCCCTTGACTGTCCTTTGGCTCCTTGCTCTGTCCCTGCACAGCAGTGTGACAGTCTTTCCCCAGCATTGCCACTGGTGTTGGAGTGGCTGCACTATGGACTGGGAGATGGGAACTCACTGCTGTTCCCAGTGCATTGTGGAGCTGCAGGGAGCTTCTATTATTTACCTGCTGAGGCACAGGGCAGAGGACACTCACTTCAGGATCACACACATCATTTGCTGCTTCCAGGTATGCCAGCAATACAGGCAGGACTCTTTTCAAATCCTTGCTTTTCCTTTGATATGGCAAAAGTGAATCATATTTCAAATGAAACTTTTTTGAGGCTCCTTGAATCATTGTGTCTACTGGAACTTTGTTTCCATAGAGTGCCTTTTGACTGGGAGCAGTTTTCATCATCAGACCTCTGGGGTAGTCCCATGACTTCAGAACAGACAAGACATGAGCCAGTTATAAACAAAACCACAAATAAGGTTTTGTTTGAAGACCATTGTACAAAGTGTTGGGTATGTGTCAAAGGCTTTGAAGATTTCGGTTTACATTTACTTGGATTTTGTAAATCATTCTCGTTACGACATACAGATTTCCTATCATCTGTACACAAATTCAGCAGTACAGATTTTTAGAGGGACAGAATGTCCTAAATTGACCTAAAATTATTTTACTCTTCATAAACATGTCATGATTTTCAAAGAACTTAGGCTCTTTCACTGACAGAAACTTGGATTGCCTCCCCTCAGACAGTACAAAGATTTCCATTGTGAGCTCTGATGAGTCAGGAAATATTGGATCTTAAACTTATCACTCTTGCAAGACTGAATATTGCATATTCTGTTGCTCAGAAAGTTGTAAATTAGCAGAGGTGTTACCCATTGAGGAACAAAATTTGAATCACGGTCACCTGAGCTTAAGTCTAAAGAGATGTCTGCAAGGAGGTCCTAAGGAAGAATAATGATGTTTCCTTACCCAGTTTGCCAAAAGTGGGATGAAAAATATCTTGACAATTGGACATGAAGAACTTTGCAAGGCTGATCTAAAAATGAGTTGCAAGACAAAACAAGAACTCCTTTACTGAACCTGTGACTCTTCAAAGTAGAAGAAAAAACATTCTTCCTCATCATCCCAATACAAAGAAACATGTGCCCGGATGTGTTAAAACAGCAGTTCTGTTTCCCAGATCTTTGTGCAAAACTGGTCATGAAAAAGAGAAGAGAACAAGTTAGAAAGTGAAATAAAATATTTCTTCCTAAGAGGCTATTTTACACACAAAAATTGATTATTTTACACACAAAAAAATGATTTACATGCGAGAACAAGAGCCCTCACATCCTTACATACCCCCTGGGAAAAGCTGGAGCAAACAAACCACAGGCTCCTGGGCTAACCTGCTGCAGGTACATTTGACCCTCTTGCCCAAGCTGTATTTCATTAGTATATCTCAAGGAGGATGGGCTGTTAAATGATTCAAGCTGGATAAGATTTGCTGCAATGGAAAACTTGTGTGCCTCTGTGCCTCTCTAACTGAAAAACTATTTGCAAAAATAGATAGCAAACCATCATTGCAACCTGGATTGTTAACCCAAGAGTAGAAAATGTAAGGGGATTTGAAACTGCATTTTAATTCGTCACGCTTCTGAATAATTCATTGTACATCTCACCATATATTGAAATTAAAACCTGAAGTATGACATAGAGTAAATAATTCAGAATGGCTCTTTCATCAAGTGTGAGCTAGGTTATTGATACTTCATTTTAGTTAGGTAGACATCCATGTCAGCTCCTTCTGGGGATCTCTCAGTGGGCTAATTTTGCTTACATTGGTACCAGTGAAAAATGTAGGGCTACAAAAGTGATTAGAGACTGGAGCACCTTTCCACACTGAGAGAGTTGGGGTTGCTCAGCCTATTGCACCCTTTTAGTACTTAAAATGGGACTTACAAGAAAGATGGGGGCAGATGTTTTAGGATGGCCTGTTGTGATAAGGCAAGGGCTAATGGTTTTAAACTAAAAGAGAGTAGATTTAGATTAGATAAAATGAGGAATCTTGTCATGATGAGGTGATGAAACACTGGCACAGGTTGTCCCAAGAGAGGGTGGATGCCCCATCCCTGGACACATTCAAGGCCAGGTTGGACAGGGCTCTGAGCAACCTGATCCAGTTGAAGATGCCGCTGCTCATTGCAGAGGGATCGGACCAGATGGCTTTTAAGGGTTCCTTCCAACCCAAATTATTCTATGGTTAGTACTCCTTCAGCTGTCCTGATAAAAAGAGTGTAAGGAAGCCTGAGAAGCAAGGGCAGTTGACTTCATCTGAGGGTGTAGCCTCACAAAGACTTCAGAAGCAGCCACATGACCTTGAGGATAAGGCTGCAGGTATTGATCAAAACCTGCTCATCTCCAGTAGGTATCTAAGATGCATGTGTAGAGCACACAGCAGCAGCAGAAGCCAGTGCAGGAGTGGTGAGTTGTTTGCAGAAAAATGGCACATGCTTTCATATTGGCAAACACAAATATATGCCTTACTGCAAAACTGTGTTCATTATTTGAGATCGAAATCTTAACAACCAATTAGTATCTCATTAGGGCTCTATTTACATAGCTAATGAAGGTAATTTATGAGGAAAGAAAACATTTGATACTCCCCAGCATAGTCAATTGGCTTTCACTTTGGTGAAGCAGACAGACAATTGCATTTAGAGCTTCCTTTTTACCTGGATAAAAGGGAAAACAAAAGGGCATTAATCCATGGGAAAGTGTGACTTAAACCTTCCTGTGCCTCTGTTTCTGCTAACCAGGGACTATGAGTTTTCCATTGTCCATGCACTATTTAGGGTACTGACTTCTTCTGAGCAGAAAACATGTGGGTTGCTTTTTCTTTGTGGGGTTTTTGTTTGCTTGGTTTTTAATCTCCAAAAAGAGAAGAGGGATCATCAGACATGTTTGAAATCTGTGCATTGGTACTGTTCAGCCTGCCTCAGAGGAGGTCGGTATGTTATTGTAGGTAATCGAGAGTTTACGGCAGAGCAGTGTGAATTTATCATTCCCAAGTTTGGGGAAATACTCATTGAATGAGTTTCTGTAGTAAAAGGTGGCACCTAGAGAGCACTGCCATGTACCAGACCCCTTGGTGCTGCCTGTAGGCTTAGAATTGTAGGAAATACCTGGAGGGCACTAGCTCAGTCCTTTGGAGGTGGGAAGAAGTTAGTTACTTTTATAAGGAGGGGGTTTAGCAGCTCTGGACTTGTGGAACTGCAGCTCATGTTTGCAAGGAGCAGAACAGCAAAGAAATGGAATCCCAGACTCCCATGGCAGAGAGATATCAAACTGTGGGAGCTGTGAACTATGGGCTTTGGTTTCCAATGTCAGGTGAGGAGTTAATCTAAAAAATCTTAACATCAAAACAAGGCCTAAGCCTTGCAGCTACCCCTGTGCATGCTCACCAGGAGGCTCTATAGAACAAACCATGACCCAGATGAGACTGAGGTGTAGCACTGCTTTCCTGGCAGTGGATAGGAATTGTGTGATGTGGCACCTAAGTTAATTCCCACAGCCTTGGGAAGCAGCTGTCTGAGGAAGGTGGGCCTGTGGTTGGAAGTGTCCAGAGCCATGCTTTGGGTGGCTGTGCTTACCTGTCTCGGCACTCCTGTGCTCCTCTACTTTCTTGGGAGAGTTGCTTTGGGGGAAAGACAACCTTTTAAAAGCAAGAGAAAGAAGAAACTTGATTCTCATCAAAAGCAAATATTGACATTTCTTTCCTGCTAAAGCTTTTGTTCTGGAACCATTGTTAAGGAAAAATATTTATAAGGTTAGAAGAGAATCTAATGCAAGAGCACCAGTGGGAATCATGAGAGACTGTCTTTAAGGTAAAGATCCTGGAGTTTTGTCATGTTCCACCAGGGACTAGACCCAGAAATAACCAAGATATTGTAAATACTGTTTTTAGGAAGGGCTAGGTCTTCAGCTGTGTTGAGTACACAATTTCAGCTGAGCTTTACAAGTTCACTAGATTTAGACTTTGTATTCCTCTCTGAGACTTCACACAGGAACACTAAAATGTCACAAACCAAAGCTGAGCTAAAGCGAAGTGTCCTGTGTTACATGAGTACATATTCAGGCAAAAACCCCACAACTGTATAAAATGTGAATCTGTATTTATGATCTGATTGTAATTATGAGCAAATTGCATTCTAGAGATTAAACCATTCATAGAGAACTTTTGTAGACCTTTAGGTAAGCACAGGAAATTAAATATCCAATGTTGACATTCGGCAGTAAAAGGAAGAAACCAGTGTCTTAAAATCAGAAACAATCCATCTCTCTTCCCTCACTAATAATTCCTTTATCACTCCTGGTCTTCCTGAGAATCTCTTCAGTGAGATTACGAAATTTATGTTTTGCTGGCTTTTGCCCCCTTTCCCACTTATTTTAATGGTTCTGCAGAAGCTCTTGATTCTTGTGCTGTTTCTGATCCAGTTGGTGCAAATCACATGGGCAGCATTCCCAGAGAGACTGGATCACCTAGGAAGAGAAATCAGCTTTGGAAAATCAGTCCTCTTTTTTTCAAACAACCTTGTTCCTCCTCCCCCCATCCTGGGAGGGAGAGGGAAGGGAAGGAAGGCAAAAGAGAGGAGGGGGAAAAAAGTAAAAAAGGGCTTTCAAGGCTTAAATCTCAGATCTGAGCTTACTTGAGCTTTTATTGCCCTGTTTTTTTATATCCAGAAAAACTTATGTTCACTCAAAATGGCAATTACTTGAATCTAATTGGAACCATTTTATGTAGCTCCAAACTCATTGCTTGATCTCAATAATAAATGAACTTACAAAATATTTTCGTTACTAAAAGAATTGTAGTTGTGTAGGCCAGGTCATCAATCATGATTTCCTTTTGTAGGCTTAATATGAACCTCATTTGGTTTTGAACAAAACAACATTAGCTGAAACATTAGCTACTGTACCTTCAGCTATGGCAGGGGAGGGAACTTGGCTCCTATAGTTTTTTTAATCCTGGTTTACAAGTTAAACTGCAATTTAATTGTTAAATGAATTTACATTTCATTTAGTTATAAAGGGAAAGAATGTATTTGTAATTTAGAAGTTCCAACTGAGATGAGGACTGCATTGAGCAAAGTGCTGTGCACATGCTCAAAGAAGGGATTACTTTTCAGAAAAAACAGCCCTTTGAACCTGTATATTGCACTAGCTTTGGCAGCAGAGAGGGAGCAGGGCTGGGTGCTGGGGCTGGGAAGGAGGTATCTGCTGGGAGGGATGGTGGCAGCTTGTGCTTTGATCAGCTGAGTTGTTTGGGACTCTCCTTGGCAACCAGGCTTGCTTCAGAATGCTCCTGTGCTGAATAGAGGGCAGATGCAGTGAGGAGGGAAGGGTCCTTCATCTCTGGGGTAGATTAGTCATGGGAAAGGCCAAGCTTGAACCCAAACAAGGTGTTACTGAGCTGCAGCATGAATGGGAGAAGTGGCTTCACTGTGGTTGTTCAGAAACCCTGGACACAGTCAAGTGGAGGTCACTGATATCTTCTGCCCAGGTTATGGCTTGATAGTGAAGGAATAAAACATGAATGAATAGTGTCTCTAGGACAGATTGCTTTTAGGGAGGAATTTAGACCATGTGTTTGTCTGGAGAACTGGATAAAAACATATTCACTCCCACTACTGAGCTGTTTTGATTTTAAAGCAAACCAAAACCAAACAAACAGAGAAAAACCCTCACAAAGAGGTGTTGGTCGCACATCCTCACCTGGCAGCAGTGATTCCTGCCAAACTAGCTGCTCATCCCTGCTCTTTTCCCTGTCCTTGGAGCTTCTTCTCCTTTTTCACCTGCCAGCAGAACAGCATGTACAATTGCTCTATAACCTGGGCCAGAGAAAATAGTCAAAGTTAGGCTAAATGCCTGGAGAGACCTAAGTTAGGGAATGGGTGTCTATATGAAGTGGTAGAGGCAATAACCCTCGGTGAGGATGTGGGAGGAAAAGGGGATCCCTTTCCCTGCTCCCTGCAACCAGAACAGTGTTTATGTCTGTAGTGTGACACCCTGACCAAGAGGTCACCTCTGGGTGCCAATTTGGACCAGCTTGTGGATCAAAACCAATGCAAAGCTATGTTGCGGTGCATTGCTGTTAGTGTGCCTGTGCGTAGCTCCATAGATCCTGGCAAGCCTGTGCACAGTTTGTGGCAAATACCCTTCAGCCTGGGGGAATGGCTGAGCACTGGCCACAGCCCTACAGGAGTCCTTGGGAGTCCTCTCACCTCACCACAGCTCTAGCTCCCTGTGATCCCACCCCATTTGGGTGCAGGCCTGCCCCAGAGCTGCTTTCTGGATCACTGTAGCTCCACTTTCAAGAGGCTTCGCCTCTGGGCGCCTTTAAACACTGCTCCCTTATCAACAGCTCCTGTACAGATAAAAGTACATTCAGCAAGTGGATGAAATCCCCATCAGCTGACTGAAGTGGTGACAGTCTTAATTTGGGTCCTGCATCCTCCTCATGGTCCTAGGCAGGCAGAGTTGGCCATGGCCTTGGGCTGCACATATGCTGATACACAGTGCAGTGCCAGGAAACACTTCTGGACCCAACCAATAGCCAGTGGCCAGGGCATCTCCAGTATGCTTTTGGGCCAGGCCGGGAAGCTCTCTCCCAAATGGTTTCTCACCATGGTTTGTTCTAACATTCCTGGGACCATCCCCAAGCAGCAGTTTGCATGCAACCATCCTGGTGCAGAAGCTAGCAGGGAAGCAGTCTTTTCCATGCCAGCTGGCCTCCTTGCCTAGGAATGTTCCCAGGCGCACTTGATTTACTACTAGAGATGTAGCCTCAGAGGAAGAGCTACAAACAGAGCTGTGGGTCTAGCTTGCTCCCATGGAATTTTGCCTGGGCTTTGGAAGAAATGGATTTTGCTTGTCTTGAAGTGCAGTGGACTCAGGAGGAACATGGAGCTATAGGAAGGGAAGGGAGCAGGGAATAAGACACATTTTTTGTCATGGCTTTGAGATTGGGCAGTGAGACAACAGGTTGCTTTGGTATTGCTGCGCCTGGAATTCTGGTTAACGCCCTAAGGTGGGTGTAAATAGTGCCTTCCACACAAGTGAAGGAAAAGTTGCGGTTCCAATAAACTAGGAAGAAAATAGAGACTCTCTGCCTCATGAACCCCTGGTTCAGGCCTGAAAGCATTGTGTTGGCTTTGCAAACCCACCACAATTACTGCAGCCTTCCAAACTGGAGGTGCCAGCTTCCAATTGCCCATGCTGCACACCACTGGCTTTGCAAGGGTGAGACAGAGATTCACTTCATACAGTCACAGAGTGGTTTGGGTTGGAAGGGTCCATAAAGATCACCTAATTCCAACTAGTCATGGTTTCAGCCCTAGCAAATTCAGTTTGTTTTATCAGAATGTGTCCAATATTGTAAAGGAATGAAAGGAATGGAAAAAAAATATTTACATATTATTTCAGTGGTGTATTTTTTTAATCTATTAAAGTTCTTTAAAATTAATGTCTGACATTTTAGAAGATGCTTAGGGGAAAAAAAGAGATACAAAACAGTCTATTTTTTATTAAATTTATTTTGTAAGGAAACTATTTTCCCACCAGCTGCAGAAATGAATGTCACATTCGATTGCACAACTTGGAATTTCAGTTTTCCCCTGGTATGGAGAGAGTGGCCCTGACTTCTCAAAGAGTGATTCATGGACTTGATTTTTAGGTCCTCGGGGTTCTTCCTAGGCTGTGTGAGCATCTGAACCAGGACTAACAGAATCCATTCAGTCTGTTTAAAATTATTTGAGATATTAATTTTGGGTTTGCAGTAGTCTTGCTTCTTTCCTGATTCATGTTCTGGCAAAAAGGGGCAGGAGAAATTTTGGAGCAGTTTCTTTTCAAAACCCAGTGGCTGTCAGGGCTGCATGCAGAGGTTCGGGATCTACATGGGGAGTGGAGAGCAAGGGAGAGAGTCAAATGTACAAAATAAATGAAGTTTATTCCATGGTTTCCCAGCTTATTTGTTTGGTATTTTGATTTATTTGGAAGGAGTTTATTCCATGTCTGACTGAGGGAATGCATGCAATGTTTAGTATACCTACCTTAAGGGGATGGGAATGTTTACTGAGTCTCTACACATGAATACTGTAGAGAAAACAGAAAGTGTAAGGAAGGGCAAATCTCCTACAGTAACACAACACCAAGGCTGTAGAGAATGCAGAATTGATAGGAATAATGGAATTAGTAATTGGACAATGCTGCACGCCATGAATGTTTTATGGTACCACTTTCCCAGCCTAATCCCGAACAGGCTGATGGATGTTCTTCGTTTTACAAGCACATAAACTGGGGGTAGATAGGCCATTGCAAATATCAGAAAAGAGCAGGAAGCTGAGGCGTGGCGAGGCAAGGTAGTTAAAGGTATTAAGGAATGTGAAGGCTGGCTCAGGCTTTCCCAAAGTGCTCAGCAGATTGGCTGTACAACACCCGTCCTGCAGTGGGGCCTGAAGGAAAGCAAAGGGAGGAATTGATGGCACAGCAAGTGAGGGAATTCACCGTGTACCTCTGCTATGGGGACTGACCCAGTTTGGGAACAAATCTGTATGTCAATTCCCTGACCAGCATCTTTATTGTACTCGTCAAGGTTGTAAAAACCCCTCTCTTTTCAGTGCAGATACACTCTGACCATACCAGAGCTTTTCTCTGTATTGAATGAGATTATCATATTCCTACTAGGATTTATGGGCTGCAGTAAGAACCGTGGACAAGGCACTGCAGGAATTCATCAGGAAACTGTTGGGTAATAGATTTGGTATTGGGCTTTTCAAAAATGTCTACCTGAACTGAATACTTTATGTTTCACTGAGGTTTTGGGATTTTAACCCAAAAACTGTCTAACCTGCTTAATTACCGTCGAAAAACTCAGTATGACCTCTATCGATCTTTGTGCCCCTGTGTGCTTCTTAGATTAAACAGCCTTTCCCCACTTTCTGCCACGTTTTCACTTCTATAAAGTGGAGATAATGATTCATCCTCCTCTGGAAGAGGAATGTGGAGGCCAAATACAGGAAGATGACTTTGACACTATGACTTTGAGGCTACAGACGTTCTGGGGATAAACAGTACCTTGAAGCAGTTCAATGTGTGCAGCTAATAATTAGCTTCTGCGATACAGAATGCTTTCTGGAACGCCGCAGAGGGAGCACTGGAGGGGACAAGACTGGGATGGGTCAAAGGATGCTGTTCTCCTAAGACCCCTCCCAGTCAGTAAATGTTGTAGCACACAAGCAAAGAAGCTACCAAATAAAAGTTACATGGTAGTGTTTGAATGGAGGCCTGTGCCCATTGGAGCTTTTCTGGAAACTGGGCAGAGCTGGGAACAAGGGATATAATTGAAATCAACTTGCAAATGGCTTTACTCCCAGCACGGAGCAGGTGCAGCAGCTGATAGCTTGTGCTGAGCACATGCCACAGAGCAGGCACAAAGCTTCACTATTACTTTCTGTAGTTCTGTCTAGTTTTAAGAGGATATTGAAAAATTGGAATGATAATGACCTGAGAAAACATGACTTTACACCAGAAAATAAAATTGCAAGCATTCATTATCAAAGGCAAAGAAGTGTTAGAGAACAAGAATGCCCAATGATGCAATGTTTTTCATCCTGCAACTGAGCACAGAAAACCTTTTCATATGCCCTAAATCTGCAACTACAATAAAGCCTTCATACAGACAATCTGCTTAAACAGAACGTCATGCTTGCCTTTATTTTATTTTAATTGCAAAACATTATCCAATTTCACTGCTAAAACATGCACTTCTTAAGGCAATATGCGTAACTTTATAATATCCTCCATTTTGCTTGACGTCACCTCTGCAGTGATGAAATTCTAAGCTCCTGAAGTTGACCATCTGTGACGCAGCCATTTCCATTTTATGTGGGGGAACCCCCTCGCCTCATTGTCTTCCTAATAAGACTTATGTAATTAAAAAATCCCACTTTGCTCTGAATCTTTTGACCAGAGTAGCTGGCATCCTTGTCTCTTCATCTCTTAAACATGTGAGTCTGTACCACCAAAATGAGTAGGAATTTTGCTGCTGTCTTTAAGGCAAGATTGAGCCCTGGGATTCCAGATATTTGAGATTACTATTGGCATTAACCTAGTACTTAGCCCCAAAGAATAGCAGTGCCTAACTCTTCGTGCTTTTACTTAAAGGTCTTGTAGGGACTTGCAAGTCGAGGTCAGCATGATCATCCCCATTTCCAAGGTGGAAAAACTGAGGCACTAGGGGAAGTAAAAGGACACTTCTAGTGCTGGGAAGGGAACCAAGGTCTTCTGAATCTTTGTTCACTGCCTGCTGAATGTCCCTATCCTGACAGTCTGTGACTATTCCTACGGCATAGAATTAAATGTGCATCAATGGTGGCAGTGCCTCAGAATCTGTCCAGTGATTGCTTGGTTGTTCTCGAGGCTGTACCGAGGTGTTCTGACAGTTTTCACATCTTAATGGTAAAAGTCAAAGGGCGAATACTGGATTTGGAAATTTGGAACTTGTAGAATCAAGGGGAAAACAGTAAAAGAAAAGAAGGGTTATCATATTAGCCTCCCTTTTTCCTCTTTCCCCAGTAATCGTATTACAAATTAGAGGAATTTGTCTTAAAATTTCAAAGCTGTACAGCCACATGAACTGGTTGCTGCAGCCTGTATTTGCAGACACTTAGGAGCAACCGTTCTCATTTACTAGCAATGGAGACATACTGAACGTATAGAAAATCCTGGGTCTGCATTGTATTTCCTGATAAATTCCTATTTCCCTGCCACTGTGATGGAAAGAAAGCTGAGATTTGATGAATGAAATTGAGACTCACTGTGAAACAGACCAACAGCTTTGAAGAGCTGCCAGATTTCAGCAAAGGTGTATAAGAAAGAAATAGACATTTCTGAATAAGCTGTGTTTCTCCTTTTCAAAAACAAATCACCATCTTGTAAATTATCTTCTCGGGTGAGAATCCATCCTTCATGGAGCAGGAGACAGACTGTGCAGCACAGACAATTGATAGATGCTAAAAGGCAAACCACCAAAAGACAAGTATGTCTTCAGAAAAGAGTATTAAGTAATATCTTAAAGAATGGCCACACATCATATTCACACAGATGCCAACAGGAAGCACAGCTCAGGAACAGAAAAGCTTTCAGATAATCTCCACCCGTTACAAAGCCAAAACCTCAACATCACTAACACATCCTAACTCTTTTTCAGCAGTCGCCCTGCTCACATTTGATGCTGTACCATGTGCATGTTTCATACTTCAGCACAGAATTTTATCAAGAGGTTTATTCAGTAAATTGTGCAAAATCTGTATAAAAAAAGCTCCCTACTATTAATATTTCACATCTCACATACTTATCATATCCACTGGACAGTGGTCTGAAGTGGGAATTTTTAAAAATGCTCAGCACTGGTCAAACGGGGCTGCTGAAGTGAGTAGTAAAACTGCTAGTATCAATGTGCATAGAGTGATGCAAGTGTTTCTGCAGACTTGTGTCTCTAACTAGACCAGAAATTGGATTGTTTTGCTAAGGATTACAAGTTGCAGTCATAGACCCTAGTGAGCCTTTCTCATCTAAGTCTTCCAGCTGAAGTCTTCTGCCCATAGCCACTAGCAATGATGGTTGCAATTTAACCAGCTTGAAAGAAAAGACACTACACAATGGCAGTGTATAAATGTGATTTGGTATAGGATTTGTAAGAAAAAATGCTGAGGGGAAAAAGATTTTCTTATTTCCCACTCTGCTATTGAAAAAGGAACTGCTGTCATGTTGTAAAACCTGTCCTTATTTGGATACTTTTCTATCACTTTACTAACAAAATCCAGTAACACCTGAAATTGATGTCTATCAGCTTTGTTTAGATCCTGGAAAGGAACACCTGGATCTGAAATATTAGCAGCAGGTGCTGCTAATTGAGTATTTACTGGCTAAACACCTCTCCAAAAAAACACTAGGCAAAAAAAAAAATTTAAAAAAAGAGTGCATGTGGGAAAGAAAAAAGAAATTAATCAGTGCAGTCAACTACACAAAGTTCAGAAGCAGGGAAGGGAAATTTCACAAAGGAGATTAACAAATATGCACAGTCAGGTTTCCTAAAACCAGACGTTTTCAGTGTACATGGTGGTTTCTCTCTCTGGCAGGATCTGCACAGCTGTAGGGGTGGGAAGGGGACAAGGGCTCACTTAGAGAAGGCTGGGTGGACACATCCAGGCATGTTTGCACTCCACAGACCAAGTGCTGCATTCATTACACCTAAATACACCTGTCTCTGATAGTCTCTGTCATTATAAAGATGCTTCTCAGCTGGTGACCTCAGGTGTGCTGAGGCTAGAGACAGAGCAAAGCAGGCCTGAACACAGTACTCAAAGGCAGCATTTAGTCAGTGATGAGGTGTGAGCTCTGACTTCGTGGATGATACTCTGAGGGCATTAGTCCACATATTCACAAGGATACTGACTGGAAGGGAGCCAGATCTGCCTTGGTGAGAAATCTTTATGTGGGGAAGGTGGTGAGGCATGTGTGTGTGGGGCAGTGCATTCAGTGAGCGTGTTAGAGGTGCTTTGGTGTTGTGTTTTGGGACCTCAGGGAAACAGATGGGAAGGCAGAATTGCTGTCCTAACAACTACTGATCTAAATAGACTGAGACATGGCAAAGTAGAAGGGAAATGTTTTATGGCCAAGAGAAGACTGCAAAAGCTTTATATTTAAAATTGGAGTGGGGCAAAGCTACAAGACCCTGTTGCTATCAGAACATATGCAAGGCCTTCAGAACAGCCACAAACATGTTTCTCCCTTCTAAGGCTCATCATCCTAATATAGAAAGCTCCTGGAGATAACGCAGCGCTGGGCATACAGTACAGCCTATGCTCCAGGCACAGGGAGTAAGTGTTGAGGCAAGAAATGACTTTTTCCTGGCATGACCCACTAAGATTGAACTGGAATGGCAATTAGAAGTTGAAGTACTCATTTAATGTCAGTGATGTGTAAACTACGTTGCCATTGTTATTTTAGTGCTGATTTACATAATTGGCATACCCTGAAGTCACACTGCACAAACTTTCAGTTAATGCTAAAGACTTGCAGGAAGTCATAAAATTAAACATTATCTGCGCTGGAATGCAACGGGAAAGTAAACTTTTGAAGGATTTCACCTCACTCTATGTCCAATATGTTTGCAGCAGCAAATGAAAATCGGGTTAGGAAGTGTTGGGAGCTGTTGGTATGAAGGAGCTTTACCAGATCTTTAATTACACCGGTGTAGTTCTGTAGTTTGTTATGCTGGTACGTACCTCTGTGTGTGTGCCTCGTCCGGCAATGATGTTTCACTGGTATAGCCAAAGTCATTCTGATGTGATAGGAAAGCCAAGAGAAGAAGGTCCACAAGAGGAATTACTCCAGTCCAAATGCACTAAACTCCTGCCTCAAATCAGTGGTTTTCCTATGCTGAAAACTCGTAAGATGGAGGGAAAAGGCGGCTCCCAAAGGAGGAGCTGGTAATGGAGCTGTCTCAGTTGTTATTGCTTTAAGTCCTCCTCCGCAGTAATTCAAGGTGTCACAGACTGGCTGTGCCTTTTGCAAATGAAGCCCCTGAGAGGTATTTGGAAGAGGAGGTGCAGCCCAGAGCACTCGCCTTGCCGGGAAGGCAGCAGGACCCTGGCTAATGATGGTGTGCTGATGGTTTTGGCTTTGATGAGGACCCTAAATTGCTAGGTATCGCATACCTATGCAAGGGCCAGGCCCTACCGCAGAGCCCAAGCAGACAAACAAGAGATGGGGCAAGGGACACATCCCTGCTCACGAGTCATGCATTGTATCAGGATATTGCCAATATCAGGAAAGGGAGCAAGAGATACAGCTCTGATTGGATGCCCAATCCCACTGAGCATGGACCCGCCTTCTTCATCCCTGCCACCGCTGTCCTCCTCCATGCCCGTGGGTGATGCCGTGCTCACGACGGGCGGTCGAGGCTGCAGCCCGGGGCGCACCGGCGTGGGCTCGGGT
>NW_008657443.1:632-6788 GCF_000695815.1 Acanthisitta chloris | reverse complement strand
GGATGGTTCCCATCGTTCTGGAGGTGATTTGCAGCTTGGTTACGTGGCTGTGTCTCTACAGCTGCTTCTGCCAGTGGAATAAGCAGCGTTCCTGCGAGTGGAGCTGTCGCCTGGTCACTCTGCTGCACGGGCTCATTGTCACCCTCCTCTCGGGATATGTTGCCCTCCTGGATGGCCCTTGGCCTCTGACCCATGCAGGTGTGTTTGGAGTCTCACCCTCACACATGGCCTTGTGGCTCTAGGAGTGCTTTTTGTCTTCCTTTTCTGGCTATAGGGTGTGTTTAACTCTGCTTCTTTCTTGCCCTTAGCACTTCTTACTGCTCATCCTTTTTGGTTAATCCATGTTCATCCTGAAAGTTTTCAGCTTGGCAGTTTGAGTTTTATTGCAGCAGTGTTGGGAATACTAAAGGCTTTCACATCTTTAAGGGTGTAATAGCCCCTGATGTTTGGTTGTAGGGTGTTGTTTGCTGTTTTTCTATCAGTAAATCTCACATAGTTCTGCTGATGGAGGGTTGGATTTCCATCTCTGCCTTCTAAAAAGGTGGAGAGAGAGAAACAGCAGGATGGGATGAGCTGCCTGGTTTGCTGGGCAGGCTGAGAGGTGTGAAGGGAAAGCAGAACTAGACATCTAAGCTTCCAGAGATCTGGATTTCCATCCCTGCTTTCTAAAAAGGTGGAAAGAGAGAGAAGGAGAAACAGCAGGATGGGATGAGCTGCCTGGTTTGCTGGGCAGGCTGAGAGGTGTGAAGGGAAAGCAGAACCAGATATCTAAGTTTCCAGCCTGGCACTTGGGATAAGGCTGGAAAGAAAATTGGGAAGAAGAATAATCACAACCTGTACTGCTCCATAATGTAGAAGACTGTCATAAATAAGCTCCAGGCTTATGTCCATCTCTCATTTCAGGTTCAGCAAACACATCTCTTCAGATCCATGTGCTGTCCTTGACCTTGGGTTACTTTCTCTTTGACCTGGGCTGGTGCCTGTATTTCCAGACCGAGGGAGCTCTGATGCTGTTCCACCACACACTGAGCATCTGTGGGATGATCATGGTGCTGGGGTTGGGCAAATCTGCAACAGAGGTGAATGCTGTGGTGTTTGTGAGTGAGATCACCAACCCTCTGCTGCAGAGTCGCTGGTTCCTCAGGGAGATGGGATGTTACCACACTTTCCTGGGAGAACTGGTGGATTTCTTCTTTGTCCTCCTCTTCCTGGTGCTTCGAATTGGAGGAGGAGCTTGGATCATGTTTGCCATGCTCACATCCCCTGAGCCCAACTGGCTGCTCAAGGCTGGAGGTTTGGCCATGTACCTTGTGTCTTTGGGCTTTATGGTTGAAATCTGTCGCTTCGTCCGGAGAAAAATGGGGAAAAATCATCTTTGGTGGACACGGCTGAGGAGAGTGGATGTACCTGGGAGAACTAATGGGCACTTGGCTGCTCATTAAGGGGTTGAGGACAATCCCCCAGGCTTGGGCCTGGCTGCTGAAGTTTATTCCTGTGGAAAGAACTCTTCAAAGTGATCTGGAATTGACTTTCTGGCACTGGGCTGCTACCCCTGGAGGAGATGATCAGTGCTAGGAACATGGCAAAGCTGAGAGAAGAGAGATTTGATTGGGAATCTGAGGAACAGGACAGTGATTCCCTGACTTCTCCAGCAGTGGTACAGTCTCCAGGAGGGTGGCAGTGCCAGACTCATCCAATCTGCAGCCAATAATTGCACAGTTTGTATGTTCTGTCATAATTTCTTGAACAGAATTGTTTTCTGGTGCAGAGACAATCAAATATAGATAATCTTCCTGTCTCTGGGACTAGGTAGGGGTGTGGCCAAGATTTCCTGAGCCTTCCTCTCCTTAATCCTGGATTTGGTCAATGTGACTAAGTACTTGAATGAAAGCCTCTGAACAAGCCTGAAGTGCTTGCAGGGCTGTAGCAGAGTTGTCCTTGGAGCGTGTGAAGTGATGGTACTTGAGGTGAGGCAATGTTTTACCTCCTTGTTTTTAATGATACATTTCCTTTGCTCTTTTTTTTTAACACCTGCATGCAAACAGATACTGATCTCAGAGCACTCTGACTTCATTGGGATTGACTCAGGGCCTTGCAAACAGCAGCCAGGAATTAGCCCTGTGCCAATAAACTCCATCAGCAGGTGTTCTCCTGGCCTTGGGTGGCTTCAGGAGCATCATCAGGTGCTTTGTGGGTGAGAGAAGATAGAGAAGATCTTCCCCTGGATGCTCTTTCTGCTCTGGGGTTGCCTCATTTAGAAGCCACTTAAGCTGAATGTGTAGCTAATGAGTCAAATAGGTGATGAGATTTTCAGGGTGACAGTGCTGTTTAGGCAGATCTCAGTGTCACATCTGCTCCATACCAGCAGAGCTTGGAGTATGGACCAGTTCTCTTGTGTTCTTTTACCTCTCAGAACTGTGTTCTGACATTTCCCCTGGGGTTTTAATGTGAATTTCCCTCTGTTTAAGGCTGCAGTTCAGATTTACTCTCCCATAAAAGCCTCACTTAGAGCTGAGAAACAACTGGGCTTGTGTTGCCTGAAGACTTGGCAGGGCTGATTGCTGCTTTTACCATGTTTAAAGGAGTTTCTCCATGGAGCTGAAGAGCCCCTGGAACAGTCTGTGTGGCTCTTGCTGCAGTGAGGAGTCACTCCTGGTGCAGGGAGGAGCAGTGGGAACACAACTCCTCTGCTGCCCTTATCTCACTGACTTTGGCACTGCTCAGGGCAGATATCTGCCTTGGCTGGGGGTTAGGCTAAGGTGTCTGGAGAGATTGAAAACGACCTGAAATAACCTCATTTTGCCATGTCCCCTGAGAGCATTGCAGCTGTGAATCCAGGCAAGTTACTGGGCTAATATGTTTAGGAAAGCAGGAGCCTTATTCTCATTCCAATGTGGCTCTGTGGGGCCTTGGGCTCCTGCCAGGGTCACTGTGCTCTCCCCAAACCTCCTGTGAGTGATGAGACTTCTAATAAAGATCTGTCCTCTTTTTAAAAAGAAACAATTGCTGTAAATGCTCTTTTGTTCTGGGTCTCAAGGAGGCAACTGCAGTTAGTGCTGAGGTTTGGGGGTGGGCTAAGATGCTGAGCCACTGGCTCATGCCTTTCATGCAGCTCAGGAAGGAGTGAGTTGGTGAGAAAACAAGCACAGACTGAGCCATGTGCTCTGCAGCTCAGGCCTGGGGTGTGAAGCATAGCTGAGGGGCAGCTGAAGCTCAAATTTGTGACTAATGTACCCCATACCTGCCTTGCCAATGAGTCAGTGGAGCAGAGAACTTAAGGACCATTCAACTGAGCTGTTTGCCCTTGATGGACACAAGGGCACAGGGTGACTTCAATTCTGGTCATGGCCTACATCCCAGGTTGGTTTTTGGTTTTTATTTCCTCTGCAGCACTTAGACCTCTCTGCTGCTGCATTTCATCCTGGCAATGACCAGTTGGAAGGCTTGGGCTGCAGGATGGTTTGGCTGTGCTGTCTCTGGAGAGAACACTTTTGGTGTTAGGAGATGTCCTAAGCCACTAAATTGTTGTTTTCAGCTAAGGAACCTGCTACTGCTGGGCCAGGACTCTGTCTGGAGTGGAGGTTGGTTTGGGCTTGGTTTCCAGCAAGGAAATTCTTTCTTCAGCTGTGGGACAGTAACCCAATGCCCAGTGGATGGTTATCCTGAGATGTGAAGCCAAGTAAGTCCCCTCAGGTGATCATGTACCACTTCTCTTAGGATAGTTTAAATGTTAAACCCAATAATGTGATGCTAGGAAATCAACTGCCTCCAACCTCAGTATCCCATTGGATTTCTTATGGGCTAACATTTCAAGGTGGTTTTTAACACAGGTGTCTGGGCTTTTATGGTCACAGAAGGTGAGTCTGAGCTGCTGAGGAAAGCTGTTGGGCTTCTGGCTGTTTCCAGTTCTTCTAGTTTCCAGTTTAATTGTGGACAAGAACTTTCCCAACATTGTAAGCTAATACATTGTGACCCTTTACTGCTGTCAGCTCTGGTTAGAAGAGGTCCAGAAGACAAGAGGAAAGAATATGCTGCTGAGGGAGGGTGTAGCTATGCTAAATGGGGTAACAGTGTGCAAAAAACTGTTTGCAGAGGTTCCTGCCCTGAGCTGTTTTGCTGAACACTGTTCATCTGCAGGCAAAACGTGCCAGTGCAACACAGCCCAGGCTGACTCTGCACAAAGCAAACAGGAAAATTAGTGTATAAGCTGCACCTAACTTCTGGTACAATCCACTGGGAGATGATTTCACTTGCCACCTTGCATCTCCCAATGCAAATCTGGCACATTATATGATCTAGAAAACCCATAGTTTCTCTATATTCTACCTCCTGCAATGAAAGGTCTTTGCCTTGTTAGGACTTTGAGTGCATTTCTGTCAGTGTCTCTGTTTTTTTTTTCTGGCTGCTCAGTCAATATTCTTAGAGTCATAGAATGGTTTGGGTTGGAAAGGACTTTAAAGATCATCCAGTTCCACTCTCTGCCATGGGCAGGGACACCTTCCACCAGCCCAAGTTGCTCCAAAACACATCCAACCTGGCCTGGAACACTCCCAGGGATGGAGCAGCCACAGCTTCTCTGGGCAACCTGTGCCAGTGCCTCAACACCTCACAGGGAAGGATTTCTTCCTGATATTTAATCTAAACCACATCCCTTTCAGTCTGAAACCATTAGCCCTATAGTTTTCTGTCTGCCCAAACTTTTCTTCATCCTAAGCTAAATACCAGAACAGCTCCATCTCAGTTCTTACTGGGGCTGTTGGAGGGGTCTTGGTCCAGCAAAGGTGGAGGGAAGTGTAAAATGAGGCTTAAGATTTGTCAGAGAAGAAAATACACTATTAATGCTCATGAGGATGTGCTGAAATAGCAACAGGGACCTATATGTGGCCTGAACTGGAAAAGTAAGATCTCTGTGTTGTTGAATACCCAACTGAAAACACTGATTAGAAGTGCTGGTCAAGCCACTCCCATCGGGTGTATTTCGAAAGGTAAAACTTGAGAGGATGAAGGGTAAATCCAACCCTCTGTTTCTGGGTGTGAGAGCTTGTTTTGATTGCAGTGTACAAAAGGAGTCAGCGTGTTGGCTGAAGGAACTTTTGGAGCTACTTTAGGTGTCCTGCATCAACCCTGTGGTTTGCTGCTCTGTGGGTGTAGAAGGCAGGAGGGAGAAAAGATGTGGTTAGCAGTGAATGGCTGCAGTGAGAAGAAATTGCTGGGCTGTGGAACTGCTGCATAAGCACTGGGTGTGAGGGGATGTTCAGGGCAGGCTGTGTGCTCTCCCAGCCTGCTGAAGCTGCATTACTGGGTGATAAACCCCACAGGGCATGTTACCTTGAAGCTGGTGTTGCACTCACACAGCCTTGCAAGTTCTGGAGAAGACTCTGTTCTCATCAGGGTGTGAGTAAAGCCACAGTGTGCTTTGTGCCTGTTATCTCTGAGATACATGAGAGGATTGAACAGGGTGGTGGGTGTGTGGGACTCATTTTCTGTGCCCACAGGCTAAAGTGATGCTTTATGTGCCCCCAGGGGAACGTGACCTTGTGCTGTGAGCAGGGCTGTGAAGGACCTAGAGGGGCTATATGAGGAGCAGCTGAGGTCACTTGGCTCATTCAGCCTGGAGGAGACTGAGGGCAGAGATCTTTGGGGTCTGCAGCTTCCCCACGAGGGGCAGGGGAGGGACTGACACTGATCTCTGCTCTCACAGGACTTGAGGGAATGACATGGAGCTGTGTCAGAGGAGGGTTAGGTTGGATATTAGGCCAAGGTTCTTCCCCCAGAGGGTTTGTTTGGGCACTGAACAGCTCCCCAGGGCAGTGGTCATGACCTCAAGGCTGACAGAGCTCCAGGAGTGTTTGGCCAATGCTCTCAGGCACAGGGTGGGATTGCTGGGATGTCCTGTACAGGGTGAGGAGTTGGACTCGATGATCCTTGTGTGTTCCTCCCAACTCAGCATGTTCTGTGATTCCATAGTTCAACAACCTGCCCAGCTCCTCCCTGGGGGCAGAAATCATAGAATCAGAATTTTAGGGGTTGGAAGGGAGCTTAGACATCATCCAGTGCCACCATCCTCCAGGTGGCAGGGACACCTCCCACCAGAGCAGGTTGCTCAAGGCTCATCCAACCTGGCTGTGAACACTGCCAGGGTTGGGGCAGCCACAG
>NW_008657443.1:0-365 GCF_000695815.1 Acanthisitta chloris | reverse complement strand
CGGTGAACACTGCAGGGGTGGGGGCAGCCACAGCCTCCCTGGGCAACCTGGGCCAGTGTCTCACCACCCTCACAGGGGAAAAAACTTCCTAACACCTAAGGTTAATTTCTCTGTGTCAATTTACAGCCCTTACTATGTAACACGTCTGAAACTTTGTAACTAGAAACTCATCCAGCTGCAGGGGGAGAGGAGGAGGAGGAGGCGGGAGGACCGGGATGCAGGGATGGAGGGATGCTCTGCGGAGAGGAGCTCTGCTGGGGGACCGGGATGGAGGGATGCAGGGATGCTCTGCGCGCCTGTGGAGGGTCGCGGGCTGGATGTCCCTCCTCCCCGTGGCTTCCAGCCCTTCAATCCCTCCTCCCCGT
>NW_008657442.1:51313-58671 GCF_000695815.1 Acanthisitta chloris | reverse complement strand
GGGTGCTCCGCAGCCTGTTCTATTATTAGGCTGTGATTCTTCGTCAGAATCATCACACCGAGACGACTGGCTAGACCCTAAGTCTCAGAATCATAGACTTTTTTTAGGGGTTGGAATGGATCTTACAGGTCATCTAGTCCCCAACCCACCTGCCCTGGGATAGCAGGGCAGCAAGTCGCTTGGACAAAAATGAAGTGTAGGTCTGTTTGTATTGGTATCTCCTTTCTAACCTTTTAAATCCACCTCTTCCCCCTAAAAGCTGCACTGAGGACTACCCCAGCTACATCCCTCTGGGCCTGGAAAGCCCCAGATCTAACAATGCAGCGGCACCTTGAAAACTGAATTTCTCTCCGTGGCTATAGCACCACTAGCACATGTTCCAGTTGCTTTCAAACTCCCCCATTGTTTACAAAGTCCTCACCCACCCAAGGCCACAAGCAAAGTTCTTAAAAAAGAGAAACAAACCCAGGCAAAACTCCATGATTTGACACCTAATTTAAATGAATCAGGGCCACTATTACTAGGATTGTTGCTAAAGTACATTATATATACACAAGACCAAGAGACAACATTAGGCATCACAGATCAGCAAGAAATGATGTGAACCACAGAAGGTGCTGAAATACAGAGACGTGTTAGGTCCCAGTTCAGCCTCACGCCTGATCCTGGCTTAAACACACTTTAAGTTCTCAGCTGTAGTGCTAAGGCAGTCAGCAAAACACAAGAAGACTGATTAATTAATAGCAGCAATTCCAGTTTTATTAAATAGTAGAATCACGTGGCCATGGGCTGTGTAAGCACAGTATGTGGAAATCCATGAGTTCACGCCCTGGCTTACAGCTCACTAACTCGTGTATTTGTCCTTAGGCTGACACCAGACAGGCTGCTGTCACCCCAGCCAGGCTGAAAATGTTGTTTAGCACCTTGGTAGTCAATGTTGGCAGATGTTTGTTGGGTAGAGTGTGTTTTGCAGACTGGTAAATCCCAAACAAATATCACCAGGATCAGGTGCTTGAGAGTCACAGGGACTCCCTGATGACGTCCTTGAGAGATGTGTCTGACCTGACCTGTGTTCACCCTCTAAGAAGATGAGTTTGAAGAGCAGAAAATGTGGCACTACCAGAAAGAAACACTAGTTTAATATTACTCTTACTCCATAACTGTTGGCTTCGGTGTCTGTGGTCATCACCACCACTGCTACAGGTACATCCATTATACCTTTGCTAGACATGCTTTAGAAAATAAAGGTGTACCTTCTCATGCTTCAGATTACATCCTTGGCTTTCTGAGTTCATATCGGCTCAGCGCAGCTCAAACAGACTTTATTGAAATCTGGAACAGCAAAAGCAGTAAAAAACCCTCCTATGTTAAATGCTTGTTAGGAAGCCAATGGGAAATTCCCTCCAGGCACTTGCAAATGTCACTCACAATATTTTCATAGCATCTTTTCCACTACCTGGCAGAAATCTCTTTGTGCCTTACAGCCTCCGTTGTGCTCAGACTGCGGACACACACTGGACACACTCCTCATGGGCAAAACATGGTGGTTTGAGTTTGTTTCATTTGGGATCACATTAGTCTTCTGATCTGTAAAACATGATGGCAGCAGTAAAGTGAGAGATCATGAGCATAGCATGAAACTCATCACTGTGTATCGATCCACACTGCAGAAAGACTGAGTTTGCAGAATTTAGTCGTGTGGATAAAGTCAAGGAAATTGGAGAGGCTGTGGGACAGAGGGAAGGAGGGAAGTAGAGAGGGAGGACAGGAAGGAGATGGTATTAACCCTTTCAGCCCTGCTTTATGTTACTGTTGTTCCAGACAAATATCCTCAGCTGTGTGGGTTGAGGACAGCACTCCTGCCCTGCTGCCTCAGCAATGCTGCCAGCTGCCTGAGGGTATCCCCATGGGTCCTGCAACCACTCATAAGTGAGATAGAAAGTTTGGATTTGCCCAAAACATGTTCATTATTTGCTTTCAGTAGTCTGACTTTCTGGAATTGAACCTGGGAGTATCTACATAAATGCTTTCCACTGGCAAAGAGACAGATGGGAGGGGATGGGAATCAAGAGGAGAGGCAAAGAAAGGGAATCCCCAGCAGAGAAGCAGCTGTGGGTGATTATTGACTACAGACACTGGTTTTGAAGGGAAAGCCCTTCCCACAGTCTTGGTGGTAAACCAAGAGTCTCCTTTCCAGCCCTGTGGGTCAGCCTGAGGTTCAGTGTGAGTCCTACAGCGTGGAGACCATTTTCCATGCCTCCTTTGGATGAATCATGAGCTAATCCACTCACTGCTGCAATGTGCTCCTGGTCAGAGCCAAGTCCAGCTGTGCAGGACTGACCTCGGTGCTCAGCTGGTAAGGTTCACATCACCAATCTTGAAACATCTTCACTGAGTCAGGGAGATACCCTGCGAGGTTCATCTCAGTTGATTGCTCAAAGCAGCTTTAAAAAGAAATTTTGCATCAGTCACTTAGCATGAAATGACCTTTATGCTGAGCTGGCCTTACCTCTCCATTGACGTTTGCCCAGGATCTGGCTGAAAACCTCAGGTCTGTGTTTCTTTTGCACCAGAGAGTTACATTCAGGTCCAGTGATTAATTGTGCCAGAGACACAGGGGAAAGCCATACCCTCAAAGTGACCTTTTAGCTGAGCACACTCCCATGACCTTTAGTATTTTCCAGTTGCAATGAAAAGAGTCTTGTTATCTGCTCATGCAGGGAAAGTAACAAACTGTTTGATTTTCTACCTTATGCTTCATTGATGTTATCTTTGAGCTAAATGTTGTTACTGTTCTGCTGCATTTTGTAATAACAGCAGAGCCCTCTGTTCCCCTGGGGAAGAATAAACTAGTGCTACCTCATATTTGTGGATCAGAAGGATGGGATGACAGCCATGCGGTTACCTCCTGCTGCTTGCTTTTCTGACTGTCACCTTTTGGATAAAGCCTGTGGTGGCATTGATGACACAAGTCCAGCCTGAGCTATCTCCCTCCCCTCCAAACCGTAGGATTCTCAGTGGGCGATTTCTAGGGACTCTGAGAAGAAAGGCTGGTTGAAAGCATAACAAACCTCCCCAAGGCACATGGCATGGCTGGGCTTGTGAACTGTGGTATTTGCAGCTTGAACATGCTGACGGTTCCATGCAGCCGTTGCTTTACCAGCAGAGTTCGTGAGGTGAGGAAATTGTGAGTCAGTCAACCATAGTTCACTTGACGTGTTGTCAATCCACCTCTACAAGCACAACGTTTGTCCACGAAGTCTGGGGTTTTATGGTAGCATTTCCCTTATCTCTACTTCCTACTGATTGCCAAGGGCACGTCAGCTTTGCAGGAGAGAGTGACGCAGCAATGCCAGCACTACAGTGCCCCAGTGATATGAACCAACAAACACCCATGTTCCTGGGCATGTGGGATATAGTCCTACAAGAGTCTCCTAGGGAAAAAGTCCAATCCCCAGTAGTTTTATCCAGGAATTTTTTTCTACCACTACTTTTTCAGTGATGTGACTTAAACTGGTATTCTTGCAAAACAACAGATATATGACACTTTTTTTTTCCTACCCTCACTCTGGTTCTGGAGTCTTCTGCAGAATCTTCTTGGAAAACAAGCGAGAAACTTGTTTGTGCTGTAGAAAGTAAACAGTACAAAGAACAAAGTAGCTCTAGATTTTCCCAGGTACAAAAGAGAGCAAAAGACAACAAAAACTAAGGAAATGCTTATTACTGCTCAGTGGCAGAGCTAGCAGGCAACTATTGTAAAAGCTGGGTTACCTCTGAGAATATCTGGGCTCTTTTCTTGGGATACTGTAGTGTTTTAGAAGGTCCTTGCCTACAGGGTCCTGGTGCTGCTAGCTTTAAGAAACTTGCATAGAAAACCTTTGCTCTGCTTGTACTGCCAGTAAAAAATTAAGAAGGTATTGGGATCCTTAGGGAATATGAGGGAAAATAGTGATTAAATGTAATTAGAGGGACAGGTCCCCCAGGAATCCTGAGTGTAGTGGGTAATCTTGTCTCTAAAAGAGCAGCATTAAACAATGATAGCAACAACAAAACCTCAAGGAAAAGCTCTCCTTGGAGAAAGCAAGGGATACAAAATACATGTGAAATAGCAAATACTGCAGAGAAAGCAGATGGAGAGTTTCTGCTCTTCTTGTCTTCAGTGATGTGAAGGGATATTAAGACTGATTTTTTCATGCCAATAGTGGCATGAAATATTTCCATGCCTTGTGTAAGTGGAGCATGGTGCTAAATGCCATGAGAAACCTTTCAAGACAGGAGCTTAGGAAGATGCCAAATGAGATGGCAATTTTATAGGGCAATGTTATGACTCTTAAAATTAATACAGATGACAATTTTGAAGATTATTTTTATCATGTCAACCAAATGCTATTAGAGCTCAGCATCAGACCTATGTAGAGAAGACATGACTGTCCCGTCTCTGCACCATGGGCCACCACCTGAGATGGCTCTTTCTAGGACAGTTTTTTAATAGACTCCGCCAAGACACAGTCACAACACAAAGACAACCCATAAAACTGGGATGATAAGTCTCTCCCTTTGCTCCCAAGTGCTCTGCTGTTTATTCCTCCATTTCTGCAATGGTAGCAGAGCTCTTCCTGGCTCTAAGTCGTTCCTCAGCACATTAGACATGCTGCGGTTGTGCTTATGTTTCACCCAGTTTCTTCTTGGTTCTGTCAGTCTCCAGTAAATAGGCTGTGTAAGATTAAAAGCTCTTGCATCTGAAGCTGGAGTGAGCCCATTTTATCAGATAGCAGTTTATTCTGATGGAGTACATTCATACCTGAGCCATCAGGGGGTCTGGATTTTTTTATGTCAGCCTTCCAGGCTAGCTTTGTTATGTGCAGTGCTCCCTTCGAACCCAGCCACTGCCACCCCAGCGTTACAAAAGGAGGGATTCTAGTAGTGGGATGCTTTTAGGAAAGTGTAATGCAAAACAGTCTGGTCGGAACAGCACCTCAGGCAAGCAAAAAGCTCTTGTTTCTGAGCTTACTTGTGAGTCAAAATGTGCAGTTCAAAGCAAGTGATGGTGTGGAGTGAGAAAAGAAAAAGGTACAGAAAAAGCAGACCGAGGTGGTGATGTCTAAAGAAGGTATCCAGGAAGCAGGGCCAGGATCTCAGGGACTTAAAGAGAAGGATTGATTCTAGATACCACAGGCTTCAGTACAGATTTTATTTTAACAATCAGAGGTAAAGGCCCTGAATAATAGATATTTTAAACTTTGATCTGCTCTAGGTTGCACAATCCATGGGTAGAGGGTGCAGCCACAGGAATCCCAACCAAGTAGTGCAGAACCAGCCAAGTTCACTCATTGTTATTGCAGGTATCACACACATACCACTGAGAGGAAAAACTCACACCTTTCTGCATTTTAAAATTCTACAGCTGAGAGGCTGTAGGATGATGTGGGTGCCTAGATTAAACTGGGGAAGTAGCACCCTGTCCCCTCACCACAGGCTCCCCCAACTTTCTGAATGGTGTGTCAGTGCACTGTCTTTGACCTTGACAGGAAATCCAAGGGATTAAAGCAGGTGAAGACCACAGGGATAATTCTTTTCCTCTAAGGGCGTGATAGGTAACAGCTATTACCAGGAGAGATGTCTGTGTGGAAAGCATCAACAAGTCTCTCAGCACACAGTTTGTCTTCACTTGTCTTACCTTGCTTCTGCCCTAAGCAAATCACAGCTTCAATGTGACTGCTGTGATTTGATTTAGGTCAAATTTATTTCCAGCAACTGCTTTGCATTACAGCAGATGGCAGACTTTCCCCAGACTTCCAGAAATAGACAGTACCTGGATTTCAGACAATTCGTGTCTTTTCTTGTCTCTTGGTGTCTGCTAGCTGCCAGCAGAAGCCTCTGTAGGAATGGAGAAACTGATTTGAATCATCTAGAGATAGCAATGACACTGAAATCACCTCCTTGCATTTGCAGAGCTTGGCTCCTCACCAGAGGGTGATCAGCTCTTGCACCACCTCTTTACTCATCTAGGATGATTCTTTTCTTCCAACGAATATCAGAATTCAACATCAAAGTAATTATGAATCCACGATAATTCATTTCTTCACCTTGACAACAACGCATAACACAAAATACATCATACTTGGTGGGGAGTATGTCAAAATCAAAGCGACATTTTCCAGTGCTTGACATGCCACATTAAAAAGCACTTCTGTTCAGAGCAGCTGGCTGAATAAACTGTGCCGTGGGTGAGGCCTCAAATTACTTCATCTGCTGGTGACTGTTCAAAAGAGCCTCAGATATACTCTGTGGATTCACCCAGCCCTGAAAAGCAAGGAGAAGAGTGATCAGCACTCTTCTGTCCTGCTGCTTTTTATTCCCTGCACACCGAGCCAGAGGAGTGCTTACCAGGGCAGTTTTTTGAGATGACCACAGCCAAGCTCTACCTAATACCTCCCGGATCCTGTGGAAGCATTTCTTATTACCACACAGCAACTCTCTTGTCCATACTGTGTTTTTATACCTACTTAACTGGCACTAGTCCACCCTAGGGGGCTGTTTCACAAGCACAAGAAAGATGCAAAGATGTCTTCTTCTGGGAGGTTACTCCTGATGCAAACACACAAAGAACACAGATTTACTTCTGTCATAGGCTCTGCTTTCAATTTCTACTTTTTATCCTGCTTCTGTTCTCACAAAACATGTTAATGGCATCCAGATGCTTATTAACACACTTCAGAGTAAGAACCAGAGACCGGAAATACAGGCCAGATGAGGAAAAGAGCAGCTTAAACAACAGTTAAGAGAGCCGAGAGGAATCCAGAGTCAGCAAGGCTAAGTAAAATTTACTCTGGAGCCTTCAAGAAACTAATGAAATGGCTGTGAGAGAATGACAGTATAAACTCCAGGGGACAGAAGAGGTCCCACAGGACCAGGCAACCCATTGTCAGTGTTTAGGGGGACATCCAAATACAGCATTAATTTTAAAGACCCACATGATCCTTAAAGCAACTGCTGTGGGCTTACAAAAACAAGCCACGTCTAACCAACTCCATTCCTTCCTTAGATAAGGAAGCCAGCCTGGCAACTAGGAAAGGGAAGTCACACATGTGCTGCATCTTCACTTGAATCACACTGGCTAATACAGCCACCAAAGGAAACGGTCTAGACAGTGTTACCTGCAGGCAATCCGGTTGTTAATGCTGAAGATCTAACACCCATCACACTCCTGGCTCTGTATGTCCCCTCAGCCATTGCTGTGAGAACATGAGCTCCTAAAATCTGGCTGAAGAGGTAGGAGGCTGCATTTCTGTGCAGATACCATGTGGCACAAGAGTCACAGGGAGACAAGAGTTAATTTCATACAGGAAATCACCATC
>NW_008657442.1:12781-51298 GCF_000695815.1 Acanthisitta chloris | reverse complement strand
TACACTCAAGGTCTTGGAATTCATGAGCATCTTTTCCTTACAAGACAAGCGCACAAGTCACCCCCAGTTCAGTTTTTAATGAAAGAAACACTTAAAATACTCTCCCACCAATCTACCCAGCTCACAGAGCCTGCTGCAGACTGCTGCTTCCAGCTGTCCCTCATAGGAGCCTTCTCATCCTATGAAAGCTGCCCTCTTCTTTCCCAGCTCTGTAGAGAAATCTGGCTAAAGAGGAATCTTGAGGCAATTCTGCTGCCATCCTCCCATCTTCTTGGCTGCATTCATTATTAATAGCTCATCATTAAATTTTAGTAAATTGAATATCAGAGGTTTAAAGGTTTGTTAGGCACCTTCGCCCCCATTTTCCCTTCCAGGTCTATTTGTTGGATTAGTTCATTCAGTGTCACCCAGGGGATGGTGCCGATCGGTAACAGACATATCTTCTGCAGGAAGTTGTAACATCTTTTATTTCCAAACCCTGCAGAAGTGCTTGGAATACGAAAGCTTTTGCTTTGAGCTGTTTCTTTTTCTTTAAACCCCAAATAGTAGGTAAATGTTTGGTGTCAACTTGTTTTAAGTGGATGGGAGTTGATGAGTTCTATCTTCATTCATTAGTGAGTTGGTTTTGCAGGGAAGATGGTCTGTGTAGGACTCATCCTCATGTAGGATCTGTCCCCAAAGAGTGTGTATTGGAGATGCTTTAAGAGGAGCACAGAAGCCCATGGTAGGCAGAGAGCCTCTCCACCACATTTTTCAGGATGGAATTTGCTCTACCCAGGAGCTGCAGCAGTGACACTATCAGCAGCACTAATATCTGCTTGGTCAGGGTTGCTTGGGTGTGGATCATTCTGCTCACCTTGCAGTTAAAACCTGGAAGAAGGACTCTTGTAGTAGATCCAAATTGCTGAGTGGTTGGGGCTCAGGCACCCAAAAGTGAAACACTTCTCGATGTGCAAAAGTGTACTGAAACAAAGAACCATCAGGATATTTTTCCTCAGTGGAGGAGGCAGATAAGTCTTGGAAGGGACATACCGCATGCCAGACACGGGCAGGAACCTTCTTGCTTCACTCAGCAAGCAGAGGACTTCAGGGAGGTGGTGGCAATGCTGAAGACAGAGTTCACGAAACAGAAACAACAACCTGGCAGTCTGGCAAGCATGACCTATGAACAAAGATCAAAAGGACTGCTTTGGTGTAGAGAAGAATAGGCTGACATGCTCAGAACCTTAACTTTGTAAAATGCTGCTAGAAGGAGCTATGGCATCCACATCCTCTTGGTGGGAACAAAAGCCCTTTTGGAGGGCTTTATGTTCAAGATGAGGAGTCATTTTTCACTAAGAGGTACCATGGGGGAGAATAATGAAGGAGAGAACCTTCCATGGATCCATGGTTACATTGTGAATAATATGTTTTTTAACCAGCTGATGCAAAGGAACTTTCATCTAAAACTTGCAATAAGTTGTTTGATGCAACTTGGAAATTCTTACTGGTGGCTGTTTGGTTGTTTTTTTTCCTTTGTAATAATAGGGAAATTCAAGATACACTGATTTTTTTGAGTACCAAGAACAAAGGTGGGTTACATATTCTCCATCCTGTGGACTCCAATAACTGCTCTTCTCTTCCTCTGCCATGTCCTAGGGAATCTAACCTCTGACACACCACCTTTATTCTTCTACACTGTGAATTAGCCCCTAAATTACAGTCTGAAAGATTGTTTGGGGCCGGCAGAGCCTAAGCCTCTTGCATGATACCACTCAACATATTTTTCACTGCAGAAGCATAAAGAGAGCCTTGCTTTATTAACCATTACCCTACAAAGTTAAAAGTGTAACGAAATGCAGACACACATGGTCTATAAATATATTTATGCTGTTATGAGGAACACTAATCTCAGGCCTCTCCAGTATGAAAAACACTGTATAAATAATGTGCATTTGTCAATATTGGCATAGGGACAGAGGGTTGGGGTTTTTTTTGCTGTAGGGCTGGCACTGGCTCTAGGCAAGACCCACTTGTACAGAGGGACTTGCCCCTGCTCTGGTGATGGCTTCCCCGGGCAGGCAGCTGCCAGGAGCTGCCAGGGAGTTTGCCACGAGCATGATTCATCATTGCTCAAAGGCACTTGAACACACCTTCTGCTTCTCCTGCTCCAGAACAGGTGGAGTGAGATTTCCAAGTGATACAGAGTGACTGACAAAACGCTGAGTAACACTGAAAACCCCCAGAGCGCTGGTGGAGCCAGAGCCCTTGGCATCACTTACCCTGCCTCCTCAGGAAAGCTGCTCTGCATCCACTTTTAATGCAAATAAGTGAAAAAGCATTAAATATCCATGCCCTGGGTGGTTATGTGGCATGTAAAGACCTGCTCATTGATTTAGCTCCCCTTAAATGACATGAGGCCCTGGCAGGTTCGTTCTGCAGAACCTGGGACTGGCTGTGCCCAGCCAGATACCATGACTGTGGGAAGGGACAGCAGATGGGAGAGGTGTCCACATCCTTGTGACCCATCTCAGGCAACCCATCCTCCAGCAATGGTGAAGGGTGACACCACAGGTTCATCCTGTGCTAGGACCCACATGTCCCCATTACAGGACAATACTCCACAGAAAGCCAAGATGTGCAGGTAAGTGTGTGATCTCTCAATCCACTGTGGTTTGGAGCCTTTCATGCCCTTTGAAGTCACATCTCAGGTGGTTATCTAGGCAAAACAAAACTGTGTACATCTTCATTGCAGTTTCATGGAGACTTTGGAAACTGCCAGCCACTGTGGCAATGGGAAGCACAGGCCAGAGAGGGGAAGAGGCCAATTAAAAAGTCAGTCTGCATCCATGTTGCTCACGGCTAGCTGAGCAGATGATGGTATTGCTGGAAGCTGCATTTGCTTTTAATTGTCGTCGTTCACTGAATAACTAATTCTCTCCTCCTCCCACACGACAGAAAAAAAACCCCCAAAAAATGCACGGGATTTTTGGAAAAGATAAGTTGACTCAATTCCTTTCATCCAAGCACATGACAGCAAGCTGCAGTTTTTAGCTTTGCATCCAGGCAAGTTTAGAATATCTCTGCATGAGTTTGTTTTGTTTCAAATCTTCTGGGATCAGCTAAAAATACTATTTTGGAGAGATGTAGATAGGGAAGCACTAAAGGCTTCGTGTTCATCCAGCTCCTAAATTGCAGCCAACCAAAAGGAATAACACCTGTAAATCCTATTTGTAAGGTGGTTATATTACAAAGTGTCAACAGGCTGGGAAGTGGGAGGTGCTGGGAACTTCATCATGATCCAGGGAAAGAAGTGGATCCCTTCAGCCCAGAGACGGGTTTACCACAAGACTCATCCTTCATGAGCTGTTTCCCAGGAGCCCAGAACAGCCACTGCTCTTTTCTTATCCTTGACCAGCTCATGTTTCTAGCATTTTCAAGGACAGACTGAAGGCAAACCCTATCTAGGCTGAAGACTAGACAACCAAAACTTCAAAATACATTTTGCAGGGCTTGAGTCCAGCTAACATGGTTCGATGCATTAAAAATCACATATTCTAATAGAATCACTTTTAAAAAAAAGGCATAACCACAGCAAACATGACTGAGAAACAGTCAGATAAAACGTTTGCAGACAAAAGTGAATTTGATTTAGTTTGGGGGGAGGAGGGAAGGTTGAAGCAGAAACAAATACAAGGGCCAAGACAATATAGATGCAAATAGTCAGACAGCTAATATTGGGAGTTAGCAGTAAAGAAAATACACATAAGGAAGCTTTTCCCACTGTATGATTTAACTGTATACTGGACTTACATTTACTCTCTGACAATGTGAGCTACCATTTCCTACCTCCTTCCCTCTGTACCGTTTAAACTTTGTGCGGTGCTCATGGGAATCCTCAGGAGTTCAGTGTGCACTGTGCAAGGGCTGTGGGGGCAAGCCTTTTCATGAGACCTTTCCACTACAAGAAGGAAAAACAGACAATCCTGGCATAAGTATTTCTGAAAGGCCACAGATCTCCAGTAGTGATCTCAGTACAGAAATGGTGTTACCTAAATAGACGATGTAGAGGAAGGAAATCAGAGCAGATGAATAATTTATGCCTGCCTCAGAGCTGTTTAGGGACACCGAATCAGCAAAAGTATTCAAAATAAAAGCATCACAATATTGCAGGTGGTGCCAAAATACAAAGGAGTTGCCTCTGCCAGCTCTAAAGTCCTTCTCCAGTTGATCCATAAGGTCGTTGACACCCCTGCAAGATATCTCAGCCCTGCATGGCAGTGAAGGGCCCTAACCCAGTATTTGCTAGTGCCTTTGCTGCTGCCACAAACACAGCCTCGCCAGCAGAACCTGTCAAACAGCACAGGTCAGCAAAGAGAGTGACATGGGTGCTGGTTCCCATTCCCTCCTGCCAGCCCTGCAAGAGGAGGGATGGGTTTGCGTTGGGCAAGGTGAACAGAATCTGCTTCTGCAGTAACCTGCTCACTGTGGCTGCAGAATGAACTGCGTCTACCAGGGCTTGAAGGAGGGAGGAGGATGGGCAGCAGCTCACAGGGGGACCAAGGCAGGAACATGAAGATTCAGGCACTGGGGTTTACAGCTAATGGTGCTCCCTAATGCTGCACTGATACTTAGCCTTGGGCATGCCCAAAGCCACCGGCCCCACTGCAGGCTATGTGGCCACTCGAGACTGTTTTGGGGATGGCTGCTCTCACAGAAGCACCTGAGTCTTGAGGGAATAAAAGGCCATTTTTTCCTGCTCTTTAAATATTTAAACCCTTTTGCTTTCAGGACAGAGATGGGACCAGACCAGACCAACAACCTGCAGCAACCAGCACAGCTGAAGCATTTGGTTGTTCCCTGTGCAATAGCACCCATCTGTGTTTCCACAGCTCAGCTTGTGTCACCAGCTCTGTTACCATGGGATACTGCCTTCCAACAGCACTCTGACATAGTGCTGTTTTCCCTGTGAGAAAACAAGGTCCTGAGCTCTTGCTGTTGCCCTGGAAGCAGCACCTGGGAAGGGGTAGGCCTACAGAGGTCGTGCTTGCCAAAGAGCCCCTGACACAAGTCCCAGGAACCATCACAGCTTCTGCAGAGATACTTTCCCAGATCTTCTTCACAGGAGGTACAACAGCATGTGTACAAGTTATCTCCCACAACCACAAAAGAGCCTTTGAAACCGCATTTCTAGGATGATCACAGCCCTTATGTTAAAGCCTAGTGCTACAATTAAAAATAGATGAGCTTTACCAGTGCTTTTACAGAACAGGGATGAAGCCAAGACTAGTACCAAGAAATCTGGTATAATTCAAAGGCAACCAGGCCTAATCCAGGCTGAAAGACAGTGTGCAACTAGCTGTAGTCATTGTGATAGATTTATGTTGCAAGACTGGAAATATATTTTTAGAATGGAACTTGCAAAGTGTCATGTCAGAAGGAGATCAAGCTGCTACAGCAGGATCATTATGAGATTTGCAGAGCACCTTCCAATACAGGAGTCTCCTGGGGTGACTTCATGTCTTTAAACCTTTCAGGAGCCCAGGCTCATTCTTGCAGGTGTAACAAGCCTAGCACAGATGGGGATAGAAAACCTCATCCCCAGCCTGCACCACATAGCTCAGAGCCACACCAGGTGCTTGTGGGACTGTGTGAACCTGATGGTTGAGTCAGCAAAGGAACTAGAGTGCTTCCTTGGTGCTGGGCTGCTCACGGCCTCCCCAAGGAAAGCCCCCAGAAACCTCCCCATTGGCATGTGCCTGCCTGCTGCCAGCCAACACATCCAGCTACCCCACTTCTGCTTTGGGGGGAAAAAAACCCCAACAAAACCAAACCAGCAAAAGAGCTTCATTAGGCAGCTGCTGTGCCAAGCTTTTGCCTTCTACCAGTGTTAAATCGATGCCATTTCTTACAGCTGAAAAACAAATGAGTTGATTAAAGCACCTGCTTTGCACATCACACTGAGCAGAACAGAGCAGCCATGCACAAAACAGCTGCAGAAAGCTGGCTGTGCCTTTCCCAAGGCACTTTTGCAGAGCTTCACCAAAATTTAAGGCTAGAAAGGTACCTACACTTAACTTCATTTTCATGTACATTCCCTCATCAGCTCCTCATACCAGCAGTGGTCTCCCAGGAAGCAATCTTGTCCCGTCTGCTGGTTGCATCACCAATGCTTCTTGCCAGTAGAGCAAACCTTCGAAAGCAGGTGAAGGCCACAGGTCGCACAGGGGACTGACTTTTGCACATGCAAGGGGCTGATTTAGGCTGTCACAAGTGGAGTGTGATTGTCTCAAAGCCAGCACAGTGCCACCTCTTGCATTTCACCCAGCTCCAAAATTTGCTCAGAAGCAATGGCTTTAACATTCAGAGTGCTTCAGTCGGCTGGTTGAGCCAAAGCTATTGTTTTACTTTTAATCTGATATTCATTTTACCACTTACAGAGGACAAGACCTTCTGTTGCAATTATTTATTAAAGAACAGAAGCCCAGGAGAGCTCAAACAGGGAACCATAGTTTTTCCTCAAACCACTCGACTGTCGCTGTCCCATTTTTGACAGTGGGATCTCCCTGTCTCAAATGTTTGAATGCCCATGTTCTGCGTGTTGAAAAAGGGGATTAACAAACCCAGATTGGGTCAAGAAAGGTATACAACAGGCAGAGAGCATGAGGCAGAGTCTGAAGAGTGATCTTAGCCTAATACTCCCCAGAGATATAGCCAGTTCTGCTCAGACACCTTCTCCTGGGGTGTCTCTTTTCTTTTTTTTTGGGGGGTAGAAATATATAATAAAAGCATAATGTATCATCTTAAATGGGGTAGAGGCTTAATGATGGTTCCATGTGGGGCATGAACCTCTGTTCTTTCCCTCTGTAGCCACATCTGCAAGTATCCAACTGCAGCACAGCCGTGCCTCCTCCAACACAGGGTGAGTACACTGCTTTCCATACTCCTGCTGCCATCCCATGCTCAATCTGTTCTCACAGTTCAGCTGTATGTTACTCATGCTGCTTTGGACCTTTCATCATTCATGTCCTTTTCTGATTTTTCATACTCTTGTAGCCAACAAGATGAAGACCACAGAAGAAGTGCCAATCAGATTTTGTGGAAGATCAAATCAAGAGCTCTAACCATTTTAGAAGAGCCCAGACATTTAGTTCAGCTTTTGCTCACATTTCATCGTTCGAATATATCCCTTACTCAGAGAACAGATCGTTTAACTGTATCTTTTAAACAACAATCTCACCTTTGTTAACAGAGTTAAATATAAAACACATTGAGAGGTCACATCTGAAAGGAACCATTCAAACCATGACCAGAAAAACGTTCAAAGTCTTCACAGCTGCTGCTTCTCTGTGATCTTAATCCACATGCACAGAACAAGGGCCATCCCTGGCCACCTTTCCCACCTCTTGAAACAAAGCCACAGACAATCCCAGAATTTCTGTTTTTGAAAAGTGTTTACTCACGTAGTTTGAATAAGTTAATTTGCAAATAAAAATTAAAACTACAGTATACTATAGTTTGAATAAGATGATTAGAACAACTACAATACAGGGATTTCTTGCTGCATGAGTTTCATTACTTAATGCATATAATCTGAAAAATGTCAAAATCAGTTATATTTCTATGGAAAGGGAGTAACATCAGTTACTTGTCCATGACAGAACTTATAGTACAGGCTTCCTGACACATGCATTTCCTGAGTGAAACAAACAATATATATAATTTCTTTTTTAAAATGGAGAAATAATTGACAGTCAAAGTAAGTAATTCATGACATCTAAGCAACACAGGTCTCTTTAAACCAAGACAATTTTAGAACAGCTTCAAAAGGAAAAATTAAAGCTATGCTATAAAGTACAGAAATTTGCTACTGTCAATTATACATATGGGGGGGCAGAAAAAAAAGTATGAACATGGCTGAAAAGGCTCAAATCAATCCTAAAAAGGTCAGGTTGTGTGTTTGCCATGAAGCACAGTGGGTTAGCAGCAAAGCTGCATGTAGTGCACTGGTCTTTTCTGATGGATGCAGAGGGAAAGGAAGGGGAGGGAGGAGAGAGCAGAGAGAGCCCAGTAACCAGAGCCCACTACAGCATCCCACACCACAGGGTCTGAGCCCAGTCCAGCCCCAGCTACAGCTCTCCCCAACAGACTGTCCACTGTGCCAAGGATGGTGGGACAGAGGCACACATCCCTTGGGTACCAAGCTCCACCTTTGTTCCATGTGTGGCCTAGATGAACATTTGCACCTGGCAGTGGGCTAAAGGCAAGGCTGTAAGGCCTCCACATGCCACGTGCAAAGGGCCATGGAGGAAGGCAGAGCATCTGGGTGACAATCCCCTCTTGAGCTGCGACTGTGCTGAGTCACACATTGTTCCCCACACACATGCCCAGGTGAACCCACCTCTCCCCTCACCCCCCCAGCCCCAAACAGCAAGAAACAGAACAAGCCTCATCTTTCAGGTCTGTTCATGTTTAACATTGGAAAAACCCTCACAAATGTCACTAATGCTAAATAAAGAGAAGTGTTAGCATGAAGGGAGAGAAAAAAAATCCTTAATCTAGACTAAGTTGCATATTCAAAGAGTCTGGTAAATATTCTTCTCGTAATCAGATCTTAAGTACAGTCCTACCAAAAAGACATTTTAAGAAGTCCTTCTTAGCTAACTTTCAACAGGGTTAAAGCACAACTTTATGCCATCAAAATTTGCATTAGCTTTGTTTCAAAAGCCTTTTAACTATTCTAAGAACTCAGTATTTTAGATTAGAAGATTTTTCTACCGTTTCCATCTGACGTTCTTCTCCATCCAGAACTACTCTACACATCCAATTGCTGGATGTAACACACTATGACCATGCTACTCTCTAAACATTCTAGGTATTTTCAATAATAAAGATAAATAGAAAAGAGTTAATATACACGTTATATTTTACAATGTTTGCATCCAAGCTGTAAACTAATGTTCTTTGAACTATTTACCCTCCATATACAAAAAGAATGAAAACAACTTTCAAACACTGTGGGCATGTGATTCAAAACCATTAAACGGAAGGCATCAGAGTTCACTCTACAACACTTCTTTCACCTCTTCAGAAGTAGTTATAACTAAAATAAAGCAGGAGTTTTCCCCCTTCTCCCCCCTTTTCTTCTGTTTCCAGACTTTTCTCGATAGAGGGGGATTTAGCTGTTGTAACAAAAAAACCCCAAAATTCTTCATCTTAATGCAAACCAGCAAAGCCCAGAGAATACAAAAAACAGTTGATTTAAAAATCAGAATCGCTTAGCTTATCAGTTTACTGCAGTCCTTGGTAACACCTGTGTTAGTCAAGAGGTCCTTGAAAGATGAGCCTGATGTAACCCTGCTCACCAGCCAGCTGATGCGCGCAGAAGGGACAGGCTGCGTGAAAAGTGTGAGTACCATGAGGAAGAGGAATTTGGGACCAATATGCAGTTGTCTTTTCTGAGCACACGTGTCCACACGGGCTGAATGCATGAGTTGGAGGTCCAGCATCCACATAAAATCCTGCTTCACAGCCGAGCCACAGAGGCACGTAGGGGCCGACCGAGCGGCACATGGGGCACTCGCGGTCCTTGCCGTCTCTCTCCTCCTTGTTTCCCCAGTTATGGTAGCCGTGGACGTGGCCACAGTTCAGGTACACCCATGGCTGCTTTTCATCTACAACATCTTTCCTTTTCATGCTGGGGAATGCCAGGGTGTTAAACCCCACAGGACACTGGGGCCTTGCCGCGTTGATCTCCTGCCTCAGTGCCTCCAGGTGCTTGACGGTGGGAGTGCGCGACAGCCCTTCCGCAGTGCGCCACAGCAGCGTCGCTCCACACAGGTCGATCAGAGAGCCATCCTGCAGCTGGTTTGTTTCGTTCTCAACCTTGTCATGGACAAAGAGAGAGAGGTGTCACCTAGGGTTACCTGAAGAGTAACATCATGTACTTTCATAATAGAGATCTGCCTGGAAGATCAAGACAAAGCTTCAAGCAGCTCCTGACTGTGCAAGATACCAATAGAGAGTCCAGTATCAGCTTCTCTCTGCACCTTTTTTTTCAAAAAAAACCCCACCCCAGCATCTGAAGAGGAGATTAATGTGTGCATGGAAGTAGACCACATGAAGTCATGCAAAGCACCTCTCCCATCATAACTTCTCTCAACTCCATCCCTACAGCACTCCCAGCTATGTGGATTGAAAGGAATGGCACAAGCCTTTAGCTCTCCATCATATTTTAGACTGTTTTCTTCAAACATGGCTTTCTCCTCCTCAAGAAAAAGTCACCTGTTAGCACTCCTAGCTAAACACTGCATTTGAAGTGTTCAATGTAGCATTTCTTTTTGCTGAGAGGCCACACCAAAACCAATTATCTCCTGGAAATGTTACCAGTGCTTTGGAAACAAGAGGAAATCTCAGAATACCAAGGTAGAAACAGCTAGTCAATAAAGTTAAAATTATTCTCTATTATTCTATAAAAAAGGGAAAGGTAGAAAAACCTTAAAAGCATAAACTCAAGAAGGAGAATCAAGAAAACGCTCTTTAAAATGTGCACAGGACTAGGACCATTTGCATAAGAGCATAGTAGACTGGCAACTCAATTCAGGAGAGCAGTCTAGATGTGCAATTAAGTACTAGATTGCAGATAAATTCAGTCAGTTATTAAGGCTGATTAAGACACCTTTGTACATGGGGACAGACACATAAGGAGTCAGTGTATAACTAACTGCAGAGGTGACAACTACACTGAACAAGGTTGATTCCAGGTCTGTGCCCAAACTTTACCACATATGGTTGTGCCCAGTTTAAACAGGTTGCATAAAACATGGGTCGCTGCTCTCACCATTTTTCCCCTCTGCTGAGCTGATCTCGTTTCACGGAGGCTGAACACATTCCCACACACAGAGATCTCTCTCCACACCCCTGGCTTGGAATCTTCTGTGAACCCATTACGAGGATGCATAACAAGAACTCCATTTGTGGTTAGTCCATCCATCTGCCCATCTGATGTCTTCCACTTTGCAGCTTTCTCCTAAAAGAAATTACATCAATGAGAACCCTTAATTTGGCCAAAGTGGAGCTACAAATTAGTTTTTCTCCTAAAAGAAATTACATCAATGAGAGCCCTTAATTTGGCCCAAGTGGAGCTACAAATTAGTTTAAAAAATAAGCCTGCACTGTACGTGGAGGAAAAAAAAAGAAAGAGTCCCCTTACCCCAAGAAAGATGTTTTTTGAGGAGTCAAATCCTGCAGCATATATTCTTGCTGTGAAAGGAGGGTTACGTTCACATATGATTCTGCAGGCAAACCTTGATATAGTGCTCTGCACAGACTGTGTGTCTGAATTACTCTGACTTCCAGGAACTGTGTCTGTTACTACAAAGTCTATAGGACTCTCCGTTGACCGACCAATCTGGAAAGGGATTTAAAAAAAAATAAAAAAATGGTCAGAAGTTTGCCTTTGGGCCTAAGAATATTCAAATTCAAAGCACTTAAAAGTGATGATATAAAAATCACGACATTACAGTTTAAAGCATTCCCCTCCACCAATGTGAATTTAGGTTTCTACAGCCTGATCTGCATTGATTAATTATTCTGCCTCCATGTCAAAGTTATTCTGAAGGCTGGGCAAGGCCAACTGAAGGAAGGGGAGATAAAATGATGTAATTAAGTCAATTCTGAGATGATTTTCCATTGAAGCCTTCTCAGCAGAGAGGTCACACTCAGGTCAGGCAGATTAGCTGCTGCAATGCCAAAACAGCCAGGAGACAGCAGTTAGAGGGAAGAAAAGTGACATTCAGTCATTTTGCATGCCCAGAATATCCTGAACAATGCCAGACTAGGTGGAGATGTAGATGGAGGAAAATCAGATGATGTGAGCTGTCTTCCAGCTCTCAGGGGCACTGAGAAGCAGCAAACCTGTCACGAGAGACAAGGTACAATGTGTTCGTGGTGGGGAGGGGTCACATTAACTTGCACAGAACAAGAATTGACAACACATCAAGCAATATGTGATACAATCAGACTTTTCTGGTAGCCGTGCTTTCTTTTCTGGCAGCAGGGAAGAATGACTTTTGCAGTCCCACACAACAGTATTGAGCTCGATGGAACTCCTCTTGTCCTTTTCCTTATTAAGTACGAAGAGAAGTAATATCCCCCTTCCAAACACCCAAGTAGGTGGGTTTAAAGCCCCATTACACATGACTTCTCAGTCACAACCAGAGTTCTCAAGACTCTTAGAAAATAGCTGGTTATATTAAGACTGATTAACTGCTGAGAAAGAGACCCAAAAGCTTGAGGTCCTTTTTGGTGAAGGCCGGAGAGCTTTCATAAGACTAAAACTGCTTTGTCAGACTGTATTTTTCTATTGCTTCTTAGTCATGGGTTCATCAGTACATGGGGATTGCCAGTGGCAATTTCAGAGCAGCACACATGCCACAGCATGCCTAGAGAGAGAACACTCACACAAACAATAGCTTATGCTGCAGTGATTTCATTACAGCCCTTTTGCTCTGTTGTAAGTGTTTGCAGTTGCAGAGCAGCTTCCTCCAGCACCTCCCAATACCTCCCACCTCCTTAGATCCTGCAGTGGTGTCACAGCTAAATGCTGTGACAGCAAAACTTACCATAAATTAGTGACAAAAAATAAATTATGTCAATGCAAAATCAGTCTAGAAATCAGCAAGAATGAAGCACAGGTTAATAAAAATACCCCCAAACAAACCCCTTCCTTTTGAGAAAAACAGGAAACAATTATGAGTGCACACCACAGCTGCAAACGTTTGTGGTCCTTCCTCATACACACAGGAACTGCAGCAAAGTTGCTCTGAACTGGCAGCATCAGCATCAAGGCTCCCCTCTCTCACCATGCTCTAGACATTTCTGGGTTTGCTTAAAGAATTTCAGGGTATTTTTCACGTTAGTCATGCCAAAACCTTTCCTCTGTTTCCCCACTGTATTACTTCTACCCCTTCTCCAACTGGCAGATCCCAAACCCCTTTGTAAATGCCAGAAGCAAAGTTTCAAGTGCTTAAAGAGAATGGTGCACTTCATTCTTCATTTTGCAAGGAGGGACTAGGACACAAATCACGTGAGTTGTAGAACAGCAAAGGCAAAAACATAGTTCTGTGCATTAGCCACAAAAAACTCCAACTTTCAACTTTGCCCAAGTCTAAACAAGATGCACAGATACACAGCCTTGTCATGGGATGGCCTGGGGAACCAATACAACTAAATTGCTCTGAATAGTGAAGTGCAGAAACTGATGATTGCAAAGGTTTGAGTCTGCAGGAAAGAGCCTGCTGAGAGGAAGCCTTGTTAGAAGCTACCAAAAATGAGAATACACATATATCATATTTGCTTTACATACCTGGAACATATCTGTGTTGCTGTCATGTGTATATTCAACTACTACTGTCTGGGCCCGAGACAAAGTGTAAGATATGCTGTGTTGGTCCTTATTACTTATTGCCTATGGAAAAATGCCAAATGTTATTACACCAGTGCACAAATAACTCTACAGTATACAGCAGCAAAGCAGACTATATATATATGTACACAAACACACATACACAACCAGGCTCCTGTTCTGATAATTAATACATTAAGGCAGATGGTGGTTAATGACACCTGTAGTTAAACTTCACAAAATCCAGTCCTGGCCATTAAAAAAAAGCTGCAGGATTGATTCAGCAACAAACCAAACTGGTCTCTTCACCACATGCTGCAACAAAATACATATAACCAGGGCATAATATTAGTCACGCTTGGTGTTAAAGTAACACAGACCTGAACACAAGAGAACAAAACAACTGAATGCAAAGGCTAAAACTGAATGTAACATCTTCATGGCTGTTTCAGCCTGAGCTTGTCCAACAGCTAAGTGAGGACAATAACTTAGGGACTTCATTCTAGAAACAGGATCTGAGTTCCTACTAAAATCAGTGATGACTGGTAAGATACATAGACAAAAAAATTTAACAAGTAGTGGTGGTAAATGGGGTAAAATAGACAAACTCTGCACAGGTTGCAGAAGTTGTAGCAATGCAATCTAGGTTTCAGTCAATATTCTGAAGCGTCAAGATATTCAGGGAGTCAAACACTTAATACTACTGTGTTTGTTTAAGGTCTTGATCTTGTTGCTGGCACTTTCTAAATAACCACTAAGCATCCTCAAACTCAAACAAATGTTTTAGTAGAAATGCTCCATTTGTTATTGAACATAATTGCACAGACACTTGAATATCCACAATACATAAATAATTCATGGCCTTAGCTATAATGTATTAGTTTTGACACAAAACACAATTGAACTTCAGAACCTAAGCCCTTCCTTTACTGCTGCTTAATGAGAACTCTGAAACTGATTACAAGCCCTATGAAACACGCCCTGCAAAATCCACCTGTCCTCATCCCTGGGCAACTCCTACCCATCAGATGGAACAGCAAGTGCACACTGGAGTTTTGGCAAAGAATCATTTAAAAGTCAGCTTCACATGAAGCAAAGTTAGCCCCAAAGCATGAGTGAGTGCAAAAACAGGAAGTCTAGAACAGATGTCTGTAGTGAGCTTGGAAGGAAAACAAAATACAAAAAGTGTTTTACATGGCCAGACTGTGCCCATAACATTCATGTTTTGAAAATAATAATTTTCTTTCTGGCCACAGCAGGGACTAGGCACCAAATCTGCTTTGCTGAACTGCTTCTTGCTAACCTGACAGAACCAAAAAACCTTGGAAAAACATGAACAATTCTTTTAACAGCCAGAACTTCATGCTTTTCATGACATTTCATAACTCTGACTTAATGAAGCTCTTTGTACAGCACTAGGAGAAAGGAGACTTAACTAGGAAGCTTACCTTTGCTGCTTGAGGGGTACAGGCAATATGCACAGTGCTAGGTTTCACCCCATTTGCCTTGGGCCTTTTAAATAAAGCAAACCTACTTTTCCTTCTTCCTCTATCTCCATTTGGGAGAGACCCATTGTACCTAGCAAAAAGCACAGAAAAAGAATTTCTTGTATTACTTAGCTTCTCATGACATACAGACCCACAAGAACTTTCACTCTAAGCACAAAGTCTTAATTAGCATAGTGGTACTAATTACAGGGTTTTCACTTAATCACATTTAAATCTGAGAATTGATTAACAATATTGAAAAAGACCTGCAGAATTACAGCTCAGACACAGAGCTGTAGGGCAAGGAGTGCCTCCCAGATTAATCCCAAATCTGCTATTGACAAATCCAAGAGACTCAGGCCCCAAACATGAAACCATACAAGCTTATATGCCTATCTGTAGCTTTATCTCTAAATGAGGTGTTCACACTGCAAATCAAAGATTCTAAACGCTCACCAATCCTGGTGGAGAGAGTATTTTAGAGAATTTTGATTGAAATAAACCCCCTGAAAAATAGATATGCTGTCCTCAGACTCCAATGCAGCCCATTAGAAAACCCTCAGATTCTCACACAAAAACTTACCCTAACACAATCAATTCACCATATTTGACTGGTGCTTTTGATGGATGATTTTCTTGATCAGGAGAAAACATGAGCTTAGCTAATGACTTCTTCTCAAATTTCAGGTCTCTGATCAAGAGTTGTGGCACACTTTTTTCATTATTTCCTGTAAAAACAAATCCAAAATTAAGTGCAAGGGAAAATACTCAAATCCATCAGTTACACAAACGCGCACACCTATCCGATACAATAGGCACAATATTTTGTGTTTTCCATAATCTGGTTTTGCCTGAAATAATTTTTAAAACATATATATAAAACCACATGAATTAAGGTTGAATTGCGTTGAAGAACTACCAGACCACAAAAAAAGGTGCATTTAGAAAATTTCACTATGGCCTTAAATCATCCACATTGGTTTTCCTTCGTGCTCATTTTTAGAGTAAATGGTACATAGCTTTATTTAGTATATCTGGTTCAGCTGTTAGGAAGTAGACCCAGATAGGCATTAAATTTAAAGGAAAAAAAAGCTCCACAAAGCAAAACCAGTCCATTAGCTAGAGAGGTAGAAGCTTTCATGGAAAGTGTCTGATTCAGAGACTTCCAAGAAGTTTCTGGACTTGTAGATGGAGGGAAGTTGTATGACTATTTAATATTGAATCTACCATACAAGTTCAGGGTGTGCAACATGATCTCTCATGTTTAACCTGTCAGAAGTGATATAAACATCTGTTTGAAGGATATTTCCTGAGGGAATTCCACACAATTCTTAATGTAAACAGTCTCAAAGTGCATTTTTAACTTACACTTCTGCTTTGAGGAACAGTTCATACTAGCATTTTTCACTAGCTTCTCATTAGTAGCATTTGCAGACACTGCTGACCTCTCCAGCTCACTGTGACCTTCCTCCAGAGAAAGCCCCCCTAGCAAAGCACTTGCTTCATAAAAAATAAAGTTGACATGAGCCTATTTGAGGCTTTCTTTAATAGCAAATACATCCCCTTGGTCCTTCCAGATAAGTTTTCATACCAACTCAAAAAAACAGTAATCTTTTTTAGTACTGATGGTTAACATTCTGTCTTCAGTGCAAATATACCTTTTGGCCCACAGAACATTTCTTGAATCCTGTCATCAACTTTGATCACTACTGCAATGCTGTATCACCATTTTCTTCTACTTCAACTAGACCATAGTTATTATGTCATCATGCAGATTATACCTACTCCCATCTTACATCCTAAGAACAGAGAAAAGGACATGGCAGTGCTTGAGAGCCTGCTCACATTTGTTCAGAAGCTGATGCAAAGACACCATTACTGACCTTACCTCTACACCCTCTCCCAGTCCTCTCAGCTCCTTCACAGATAAGTTTGGCCTTCAACATGTGTTCTCAACCTACCAATTTCTTATTCAGCATGGATATGCTGATCACCACCTGCAATCGGCTCACAGTGCTTGCTAACAACTCAGTTTACTCCTTCATGCTATTCCACAAATTTGGGAAGGCTTCACACAAATACAGGCACAGACATCTCACTGTCCTACAGATGTTTGCTGTGATGACTGCAGAAAACAACCAGAAAGCTTAATAGAAATCTACTTTTTATTTTCCTTTCATTTCTCATTATTCTCCAAATCTCTTCTCCTTTGCTTTCAAGTCTGAGTAGAGCAGATTTCAGTGCTTGAAACAATTTAACTGCAGAATGTCTTTGGGGCTAGCAGGCATGTATCATTGTTTCAATAGTATCTTGACCCACTCTGAGATGTGCGAGTGCATTGCCATAAACCTGATTTGCACCACTCTCCTGTGAAGTGTCTGTGTCCTGTCTACACGACACTTCCACCAATACATTTTTGCTGCATAGGAAGCAGTGTGCAGTTTCACTATGCAGCTGTCCTGGTTCCAGCCTTAGGGTACCCATCACTTAGCTGGTGCAGAATGTGCATTATACTGATCCAAGAGTCCCCATCTGTCACACAGGAAGAGCAGCAGTGGCACTGGAGAGAGCAAAGCAGTATAGTTTGCTCCGAAGCAATTCCAGATTGCTGACCCACGCGTGGCAGTAACTCCACCAGGATCATGCGGGTACTTAACTGTTGTAGGTTCTGCCTTTAAAATTCCAAAATAAGGACTTTATAGCAACGTATCATATGAAAATGTGACCTTAAATGTCTAGCATGCCAGTAATCACAACACATCAAAATGGAGATTGCCCCACTTGATGAAAAGAGCCACACAACATGAGCTGTGTTCACAGTTTTCATGTCTTCTAGGGCCTCCTAGCATCACATCCCACCTTGGAACACAACTCTCTGAAACTACATGCCTGTGAAGACACCTCAGGGGTGGTTTACCGACAGTAATACTGAACTATATAGATCTTTGTCTCTAGTAGTGCTCAGTTCTCTAGCCACATCTCCTTTCTGAAGTATTTCTACTTAAGAAGTGAGTATAAATCTTCATGATTTACCTGTACATAAAAATAAGGATATGTTTTCTCTAAACCGTTTTTACTATTACCTTCTACATTTCTTGTTCTGCTTTATTTTAAAATCTTCTTGCATTATAGTTGCTTGTACAATTGCCTTCTAAAACAGCTCCTAATGTTTTCATCTCCTCCCCACATGATTAACCTATTTTCTACTTGATTATTCATCTCCTCAGCAGCCTCTCCCCTGCAATTCAGTCTTCTCCAGATACAACTAATTTCATCTTGGCCAACGCTTGTCCTTTGCATTGACATTTAACAACTCACAAGAAATCCTGCTATGAAGTCTCCAGCACTGCCTGTTAAGAAATAGCACAGGACTAGGAAATACCATGACACAGTAAAAGACTTATAGTATACCCCCAACACTGGTGTTTCATAAAGAGCTAATCCATCCACTTAGAGAAGGTGGGAAAACAAGCATTAAAAATAACTGTCACCATTAGTACAGTAATAGGTTTGGTGTAGCTTCTCTTCTTCCTCTCTTTATCCAAATGAAAAATTTCACAGAAAGTTAAAAAATACATCTCCCAGTCTGAGTCAGCTTCTAAGTCTCACTAAAATAACACATGAACAGTTAAAGGAGACTCTGAAGAGTTACCTGAACAAGTGGCCACTAACCTCCTCTTAACTCAAGAGATGTTAAAATGGGCCAACAGTTGACAGGGACAGACTTGAGCAATACAAGAAGCTATATAGAAAATCTTAGTATAAGGAAAAGTGTCCAACACCTAACATTCAGCTCCTTCTCAAAACATTTTTTGTTTTGCACTTACAGAAATCCAGCCAACTTTACGTTGCACATATGATGGAAATCCATTTCTTATCAGATTTAAGGAAGGTTTGAGAGTTAGAAATCTAGAGCTATCATTAATAAAGGAGCTTGCTCATCCATTTTCAAAAGCCTGCCTTGAATGTTGAAACTTCATTTTTTTAAAAAGACATCTCTGAACCTTTAGGAGCTGAACACACCACTTTCACAACTACTAACACCTCCAGTTTACTTCAACTCAAGCAAATATAAAATTAAGCACTCCTAAAAAAATCATCAGCCTAACACACACATTGCTTCTCACCTAGTGTGATCTGCCTGCTGCACTGAACCCAAGAAGAAAACTTACTTTGTTCCCAAAAATAACAAAGATCAATTATATCCTTACAAGGAGGTCCTGAAGATCAGTTCAAGGGAAATTTGATGTCTACATATAAAACCCAAGTGTTGTCCCTCTCAAGATGAGTCTAATCAGCTATGGGATAACATCTCCACTCCTGAAACAGAGCAGTTAGGGATCACTTAAAGCTGAGTAAAGCAATTAACTTATGGGAGGGAATGTTCTTGAGTTGAGAGGAAGGATCCACTAATATACATAATAAGCCTTCTCTTGTAGGCCCATTACAAACCTGTCCAGTTTTTATTCCTAGAATACTAGGGAGACTTCTAAAAAGTGGTAGGAGAGCTAATGAAATCAGTTAAAAAGAAAACTTGCACCTTAAGCACAGGTGTACAATTAAGGAGCCAACTGCTTGAATTAAATACCTACAAGTTACATTTTTGGTACTTTTTGCAGCAGCATTTCCAGACACAAGTGGAATAAGCTTCACCAAAGGATGCTCTGAACAACAGACTGTCCTAAACTCCTCCAAGAACCTGCAATGCTGATGAGGAATAAGGTGTCCATTACAAGATCATGTCTCATTCAAAGTTCTTTGAAAATCACAGAACTGGCAGCCGCAAACTTCATGCCAAGATCTCTGCTTCTGCTAAAGGGAAGAGACCAAAGCCTGAAAACCCCTACCTGTACACAGTCCTGTATTATAGATTTGAAGAGATTCTGTGAGTAAAGCAACTTGCACAGGTAAGAGGCAAGAACAACTGTTTTCAGTTAGCACAAATCCACAACAGGTACCAGCTGAAATCCTTCCGTCTGAAAAACAGCAAACTGGAACAGGAGGAACTCATGAACATGTAATACCTTTTTATTCTTAACACTGCTTCTTCTGAAGGCAGGAGAAAGCTCAGTGAGGGTAACCTGCTCAACACTATCACAGGCAGCTGTTTTGAAGGACCAGAAAGAGGGAGAAACTAAACCGAGAAAAGTATTTAAAAATCTGTTTGAGGAATGTAAATCTAGTTTCTTATAAGTCTTCCTGTTCTCTATTACTCACTAAAGTCACAGAAGGTAAAGACAGCTATAGCAGAACGCAAACCACAGATTTCTGACTACATTCAAGTAGAAGGAAAACCAGTATCATTGCAGACTCTCCTGTCTCATTCAAACACTTGTCTGCATCCAGACTGCTCTCTGGGAAGACCACACAAACCATGGCTCAGAGTATATGAGTTTAAGAGCTCATTTTCATTCAACATGACATTTTCAGTGGGGGACAGATAGATTGAATTTCAGTTGGTTTGGAACTATCAGCTTTAGCTTACCAGCCATCCTCAATCATTCATCTTTCTGACTGCAAGACTCATATATGACTAGGCTTTGGTGGCTTCTACAGCAAAGTGTTCAGATCTTGTTTGCAGTAAAGCACAACATCTTGTGAATACAGTCACTACTAGAATAGACCAAGCACAGCTTCTGGAATTGCAGCAAGAATAGCAGTATCTTAATGGTTAAAATGGGGCAGGGGGAGGGGAGAACATAAATTCAATGAGCCCAAGCAGAGATTCATTAAACACTCGGCTGCAAGCTAAAAATACTAGAATAAAAGTCTCTTTGTAATAAATTACCATCATTTTCTAAACACAGAGCCAGCATTATAGGCTGCTAGCGACTGCAGCTAGTGCCAGACTAGCCCTTTTCTAAAATACTGCATAAAACCCCACTTTCACAGTATAGAAAGAAGCCCTCTGTCAAAGAGTATATTAAAATAAAAATATGCTGATTTGGATGCAAAAATGGGAATTTCCCCCTCCATTTTTATACAATCTTCTTTATGTTCTATACCTAGATATTCTAAGGTTTGGAATTTTTTTTGCCTTTTAGAAATATAAAGCATAAGACATCTTGTCTATTGATGTTTTTGTTTTTATACAATATTCTATTTGCAGTTCTTCATCTGCTATCCTTGCAATTCTCACATCCAGCTCTGCCCTCAGCAAATCTGTGTTAAATCAGGGGGATATGGACAAAATAGAATTCGGTCCTTTTGACAGGTATGCAGTGACAGAACAAGAGGCAACAAACAAGCTGCAACACAGAACATCATGATTAGCTATTATGGGGGGGAAAGAACAATCCATAGAGGCCTGTGAGGGCTCCAACCTGGGAGATAAATCTCAACTGCATGTGGTGCTGAACAACCTGATCCAAGACAGTCCAGTCCCACTTTGAGTCCAGGGACTGAACCAGACAACCTCCCGACCTAAGCTACTCTAGGAATACAATGGATTTTAGCAAGCCCAACACAGTTTTATCAAGCACCTGAAACATGCACCTTAGGTGCACTTTGGACCAGTTAGAAATAAATTATGAGTAATTCCATTACCAATGAAACAAAACATTGTCCTTATTCTCATGACATTACGTTACTGTCTACAGCTTTATTTGGATTTAAAACCCCATACTACTCTTCAAAGAAACAATTCACATTGAATAGTCCAGTTACCTGACAAAACAGAAGTAGGACCCAAGTTTGCCAACATCCATTTATACATTTAAGCTCTTTAGCACTCTGGTTTCCACTAGACAAGTTTCCTGTGACTGCAAGATCAGAAACTAAAATCCTCTGAACACATGCACAGTACTTAAGCACTGTATATTCTCTTCTACGGTTACATCTTATCACTTCAAAGGCAAAAATCTTGATTTCCAGATTTAAATGACCAGAACATCAAAGCTGAAGTCACTGTGAGACACAAACAAGCTGTGCAGATTATTAGTCTCTTCAAGATGAAGACACTTGCAAACATGGAAGAAGACGCATTAAGTAATCAGAGCGAAGTAAAATAAAAACCACAACTAAAGTAATTCTCAGCAGACTGACTTCTTGTTTGAGTTCCCATCATGTCCAGGCTGCTAGGTTTCACAGATGATGTCAATGACATTACTGATGATCTCCACTGCTGTGAGCAACAAGGAATCAGCTCCTTGCATCACTATGTTTGTGAAAGCTGAGACAAAGGTTGAGAAATCACTTTCTGCTATGTAGTAGTTAAATCACCACTGGAAAGTTATTCTCCTTTAACTGTTTTTCCTGTCAATCTTTTTGTAAGCTTGTATTAAAAGAGTTTTTAATGAAGTGATCACTGGGTAAAAGAGCATGCAGGAGAGTATGTGTTTAGTAGCCATAGTTTTCAGACTTCTCCCGGTCTCCAGTTAAAAACAAGCTCAAGTTTCCTTCACACATGTAGCTGCAACTTTAAGATCAGCAGGTTTTATACTCCACTTCTGAGTAGCCAGATTCTGTCTACAGCTTGTATCCTTCACTATAGATGCACAGGGAAAGAACAGTGATGCAGATGTTAGGTATTCAAATTGCACTGTCACTTTAGATCAGTAGCCCTACTCTACCTTTCTAAGGAAAGATAATTCATTTTCTTCTTTCTAGAAAAGGGAGTTTTTCAGCATCAAAACCCCCATAAGAATAAGCCTGGGGAGCGTGGAACATCAGTCCAGCCTTCTGCTTTCGTATGCCTTATTCTTTCCTTAGTCTATACTGTTCACCTTTTCTTTTATAACTCAGAATAAGCTTAGTCATCCACTATACACACAAGAGGGTCTTATGATATGAAACCATCAAAGATAAGACAAGGTCAATCCCTGAAATGAGCAAGGAGCCTCTCCTGCACAAGAAACCAAGCATAAACCAATGCAAAAACTATCTGCTGCTGTGTCTTGAGAACATCTGCATAATTTCATTAGAGGAGCTTTTCATTCTTATGAACACAACAAAAGCATGTTTTTACCATAGATATCTGCCACTAGTGGGCTGGTCATCCTGGAAACAAGTCATACAAGAGTCACAGCACACACACAGAAAAAAAACCACATTGCCTGTAGACACTTTCAAAGGGGCATCAACTTGATACACAATGGTATATCTACCGTTTTGCTCCAAGGCTACAGCTAACTTTTTCCAGTCTAAGAAACAGCAGTTTGGGTGGAACTGCCACCAACATCCTGCTTCAACTCCTGTTCTAGCCTCAGAAGCAAGTCTGAGCATTTCTCAGTAATTTTAGGAAAGACAGGAATAGTGCTTTGAGGACAAGCAACCCTATTCAATGAACAAGGGAAGTGTTTTAGAACAAGACTTCTATTATAGGCACCTATATGAAAATCTGTACTTCATGATAGTACTCAAAAATAGCAATCCTGTTCAGAAGTTGGAAAAAACCATTTCAATCAGACCTCTGCTAACTCCAATTCTCTTATTCTGAACTGCCATCAATGAGAGGAGAATGTGGTTTAAATGTGGAAGGTTTATATAACCCATACCAATCCACTCCAAGAGACTGATAAAAATCAATTCTGAAAATACTCCCCTGGAAGAAAAATAATCCAGCATTTTGTTCAGTTATGAAAAGTAACAGCTGATCCTCCCCTGAGGAAACCACGATAGCCTCCTACGGGTTATAAATGATGTAATTCAGACTGCGTGTGGGAAGCTGAAAACATTTGTCTTTTAGCACAAGGTATCTATTTTAAAGCTGTCACTGCAATATTATCTGTAGCCTTAATTAGCTGAGAAAGTTCTTCACCAGTTAAACTGCCACATTTACACGCAGTCTAAACCCTGCTGCCACCTCTGTCCTCCACGTCAGCTTTTGGATATTCCCATGACGATGTGCAGAACCCTCATCGAGGCACAGTCCCTCCACTGGCTGCCCCTGGGGCAGACAAGTGCTACAAGCTTGTACTTGCTCCATCCATAGAACTACCTGTGGAAGTTACTCATAACAAGCTACTTCAAAAGATAAATTTGCTGCTTTCTCCATGAGGTTTTGACTGCACTTGCCATTTGTCTGTTACTACAAGCCCTGTTCTAGGTTCAAGAAATTTTGATTTCATTTTCATTTCAGATTATCAAATGAAGATTATTTATGATCTGTAATGTATGAAGAAGCCATAAAACAATACTACATAGAGGCATGCCAGGAGAATATCAGCTGTTCAATTAGCCATAGCACTACCTATTTGTATCTTCAGGAAGTGCCTTGCAAAAGTACATGCAATTGTACAATGTACATTGTAGCAAAAGTACAGTTCTGATACAGGGGATTCTGCAGTTAGAAACCTTTAAAGTTATCCTCTCTACTGCCTTCAGACAAATTACACAGTATTACCTCAAAAATAAGCGGTCTCAACTTTCAAGTCAGTGACAAAAAACAAAACTTCCTAAAAGTTTATATCAAAGCAGAGGCATCTGATTTTTAAGAGGGCCGTTACACAAATCGATGAAGCTTTTCAAGCTTGATGATTGAATCCAGTAAGATCTACTGCCTGGTGCACCTGTACTGGGATATACAGCTGAGGTGCCTGTGCTTGCAAAAAACCACAATGACTTCTTGTTCTACGCATCTGAATGTCACAATTTTGCTTTTTATGAGCCTCTGACTTCCTGATGAGGCAGTTTATGCACCAAAGTATCTGCTAAATAGGTGTTTGTATTACACTAAAGCCTTTTCATGTAGCATACCATATCACCTGGCAAAAAGAGAAGTTAGTTACATTTAAAGCCTTTTTTTTTTGTTTAGACAACGCACACACTTCACACAGCTCTATGAGAAATTCCCCTTGGTATAATTTTGTTAGGTAATAATGAAATTTTCAAGGCATTTTGCTCTGCACCCTAAAAATGAGAAGTGACTGATGCCCCTTACGAACAAGCAGCATTTATTACACTATGCACTTTGAACGTGTCTCCCTGCTTGAGGTGGAAGGGCAGCCTGCACACACACTGCCTGCTCTGACTGCCTTTCAACCAGATCACTGAAAACCACTGCAACTGAGGAGGCTTTTAGAAGAGAGAGTGAAACAATATCACACTAAAAGGGAAAAGCGATGGCATGCAGAGCACTTACCAGGATCTTTGTGTCCTTTCAGTGTTGCTACAAAGTAGAGAAGAAAGAATCCAACCCTTCGATCTTGTTAAAAATCCACCAACTCCTTTAAAGCCCCAGCAACTGCCAGACTGTCAGAGACTCTGCTCTGTGTGCTTTTACTTCAGCTGTGGGTAGTGCCTCCTGCCTCAAGAGGGGTTGGCTCTTCCCTGCGTAAGCTGGGTAAACACTGAGGCACCACGCAGCATTGGCTGGAGGCAGAGCCAGCATCCTGCTCCAGCTCCCTCAATTCATCCATCACTGGCCCCAAAAAGGAAAAAAGGAAGTGGAGGGTGTGTTGAGAACAATACTGCAGCCCAATTGCCTGGCAGCTCTGTGGATGAGGTTCTCAGAGAAACACTGATTTATTTCCTTCTCTTACATAACTGTACCCATGCATGCTATATCTTTTTTTTAACCATCATTTATTAGCCCAGCTAAGCTTTCCTCACCTCCCACACAAAGAGTAATTTCTTAATACAGTGAGAATTATACCAGCAGAAACTCTTCAGGCATTGCTGTCTCCATTTTCACTAATGCTGGAGAATTGGACACGTGACATACCTGCAGACACCACCTGTGTGTACTGGACTCCCATGGCCAATGGTTTTAAAACAGCTCACTCCTGTAGCATGCACATTTACAAAGGCAAATCTGCAAGTGCCAGACCAGGTTATGAGCTCATTTCTTATTCCACCAACATCAAAATCACTGCATCAAACCAGTGGGTGGGATAATTTAAATGTCTGAGCCATAAAGTGGTGGTAAGTTACCACAGCTTCCAAGTTACTGCCTCTTGGAATTGATCACGCAAATGCTCTAAGGCTCACCAAAAAAAAAAAGGTACTACTGAACACTGCTCTGAGATGGTATAGTCATTATTACAACAGCCTTCAGATTACTAAACTGGCAAAGGCCTACGGGGAAAAAAAGCACAAAAACCACAACCCCCAGCTATTTTAACCCAAATAATTTTGCTTCTCTGTGGATTTATTCTGTAAACCTGCTATACCAGTGCAAGTGAGGGGATAGAGACCTTCTGGATCAATCTCAACAGTAAAACCAGAGATTCATCAAGCCACATCTTAAGATTAAAGTTAGGTCCTCCTCCCTGCCAAAAATCAATGGCCTCAGACGACTGGCACACAAACTTAACTTTTCCAGTGTTAACATGCAGATCCTTAAATGGCACTTCTTACTGGGGTGGAAGAGACACACAACCTTACCTCTCTCATCACGTTCAAGTATTTTACATTTGTCCAGGCCCATGCAAAGTTGATGGCTTTAATACTGTTTTAATCAGGGCTAAGGGTTTGCTTTTGTGGTTTTGTTTTAAAGAAAAAGAAAACCACATCAGCAGTGCAATTAGTATCACTTAACACAGAGATATGGCACCAAGAGTACAAGAGGTGCTCTGTATTCAGGTATTTAACTGTAGCGATAACTACATTGGTATGACCACTTCTAGGCTGCATTACTTTTCTCACGCAAGTCGTAACACTTGAGTTGTACTATTTCAAAATATTCATTCTGAAAAGCAGAACTTAAGACTAATTTGCTTCTAGAGCTCCTTTCTCATTTTACAGACACTGCTGTTCAGAGTTCAAGTTAATAAGCTTGTGGATTATTTCACAGTGCAGCCACCTAAGAAGCTAGAGTGAGCAGCTGCAGGTAGATATGCTTCCTACCACCCAACCCAGCCTCCTGCAGATAATACAATCCTTATCTCTGCATCCCACCTACCTTCATATTAGTGACCCACTATATTCTGAAGCACAGGCAGTACCACAACATCCTTCCTATAGCTAATCATGCCCCATCTTAATGCATTTATGAGGGTTTATTTAGCCCCTAGGCACATTGCTATGTGGCTGCCTCTCAATCTTACCCTACAGAGTTTGAACCATTTTGTTTCCCTGCCTGTGTTTACTCACAGCCATGCTCTACTCAGCTATTTCTGTGTCAGCATTGTCCCTCACTTTTCTGAGAGGATGGTTTAATGATTTTCACTGCACCCAAGAACCATGCTCTGCCTTGAGGACTGGAAACAAATGCCTCCAGCGTGCTGTCGCTAGGCAAGCTATCTGATTTCTCCTGGAGCAGAGATACCATGCCAGACTAAAACAATGAAATCTGTAGCCCAAGATACCACTGCTAATTTCATGAAGTGATGCTGAACTGCAGGGGAGGTTCTTTCCTTGAAGTTGTTAAAGAAATAAAGGGCTGTATCGTCATGTTCTGCTTTCTGACTCACGAGCAGATGCTGTACAGTTTGATACAATTACGTGATTTCACATGACATTCAACATGAGCTTTGAAGAACACCACATTTCTAGCTGTTCCAGCTACAAAGACAGCCTTATAGATCTGGGCAAAGGGCAATGCTATAGCCTCTAGTGCCCAGACTGCCGAGAAGCCTGAACAGCCAGCTCCTCATCCTGGAATTCATCTGGATCAGTATATTACTACTAATTTCAACCTGATCAGTGTATTACTACTCATTTCAAGACAGACATTTTAAACAGTGGTTGATAATTTCATTTAACAAAACAGGCAGGGAGTGGAATAAAAAACTCCACACAGGGTAAGTGCTTGAAATTGCTGCACACAGGGTATAGAAGAACAGAGACTGAAGGAAATACTGAGAAAAGGGAGCAAACGTGGAAGACCGGGACCTGGAACGGTCCCAAGAGGGAAGCATGTTTGTACACTCAGTACTGAATGCTGAACATGCACTATACACCACCATAACTCTGTTTCCCACAAAGTCAGTGACTGACCTCTGATCAAAGGCAATGATATCCAATAAAGACAAGTATTTCATGTGTTGCAAAGCATTAACAGAGTTAGGGGGTTCCCAGAAGCCTAATCCCAGGTGCATGAGGGAAGATTACGGATTTACCAGCCCCATTGATCTTTGACTATGTTACGTCACACGTAATATCTGTGCAAGGAGTTCCCATGTTATACAGTTAATGAAGTCATACTACAGTGTTTTAAGGGGATTATGGAGGGGGGAGCAGCCTGAAGCCAAGAACATGCTATTTAGGGTAGACAATAGAAATGTTAATCAAATAATCTACAGGAAGAGGAGAAGGGAAGGAAATGACCTAATGCCCTGCACTACTGTGTGGTGGCCTGTGGCAAAAAGTAAGAAAATTCTTCTAAGGGTTGAGCAAACAAAGGTCCATTGTTATAGCTACAGGTTCCAGATAAGAACCCTTTTCTGCATCTCAAGATTCTGTGGCATGAAGGGGAGATGGTACTTTATGAACTCTTGTGCGCTGACCACTTCTGAAAGGGGTACGAGAGGCCAATTAAATTTGCTGAACAGCTAGGTAGAAGGTCTAAGTGAAATCTCAATTTCTTAAGGCAAAACAAATGCTCCTTCAAACAGATTTGCCAACTCTAAAATGTCTTTCATCCAACCATGGTGATCTGTATGCAACTGTGGAGCAATTTGTCACGGAAGCAACAAGTCATCGCCACTTCAGAGAGGCATTTCCCATGACAGAAGTCATCAGACTTGGCCATCAGACAAACCTAATGAGCATTTTTTATGAAGTCCTGTTCCACCTTTACATCTTTGTGTGCCTGCTCCTTAGGTCCACCAGGGAAGCTCTTCTACTCAAGGACAGCCTGTTACCATCAATCCATATCCCATCCTGCAGACTACAAAAACAACTGGTCCTCTCTCTCCAGTCTGATATCTGCTTTTAGTAGGCACACATGGCTTTTAGTACTGTACTAACTCAAGATTTTCAACTCCCTAGGGACAGACGCTCATCAAGAAAAGTGCAAGTGAGATTTCTGATCCTTGGACTGAGGACATATTTCATAGCTCACCTTACTATGAGCCGAAGGAATCTCAGGCAGGAAGAAGAAATACTTAAGGGACAGCAGGACTACTGACTCTTAAGCACTTGTGTGTTTTCAAGATCAGCCCCTCCCAGCCAGCTCTCCCCAGCTTATATAGTGGGCATGACATTCTGTGGCATGGAATATCCCTTTGGCCCATTTGGATCAGCTGTCATGGCCATGCTCCCTCCTGGTTTCTTGTGCACCTGTTCACTGGCACAGCATGGGAAACTTGAAAGTCCTTGATTTTGAGTAAGCACTGCTCAGCAACAACCAAAACATGCATGTGTTAACATCACTCTCATTCTAAACCCAAAAGACAGCACTGTACCAGCTACTAAGAAAATTAACTCTATCCCAGCTGAAATCCGGACAGATGGTCCTTCACCTGGCTTCTCAAGAACCGTCTGAAGCATCAGACAGGCTGAATTCCTAAAAATCCAAGACTGAAAGGATGATAGGCAAGTCTTCATTCTGAAAACAACACATTAATTTCCAAAAAGGTCAAACTGATGTAAGCCATCTGCCAAGTCACAAACACACAGATGTAGTTGCATCAGGCTTCTTTCCAAGACAGTAAATTCTAGTTTCCCAGGTACTTGGAAAAAGCTACTGTAAAAAGACTTTTTAAAGTTCTCTAGGATCATTTCTGGTACAATTAACCTCAGTTATGTACAAGCACTTTCTTAATTTTTTAGCTGTTGTTCTGCGAACTTCAACATCAGAAAACAGATTCACTGAGCTTTGAGTATTATAGCTTCCCCTAAATAAAGGGAAGCCCAATTTGAATTCATTTCCAAGACACAGTTTTTGTAATTGCAAAACTTTAAGGTACCTTATAGCAGGACTAGCTGAACCTGCATTACCTGAAATCTTTCATTTCCACAAAGCTAGATCATTTGACCATGGACTTCTTGAAGTTAAGACAGACAGCTGCTAGAAGTAGTACTACTAAAACATCTTTGCCTTGCTTTCAGTGATGAAAAACATTTCATATGTATAGCAAAAAAAGGACAGGAAAAGTATTCAGCTTTAGAAATTCAGCTACAACTGTGTCTCCCCACACTCACATTCTAGGGAAAAAATATCTTAAGAGAGACAAAATTTGAAAACTATTCAGTACAGTTTTATCCAATTTCAATGTCACACGAATGGATCTCTTAAAAGAAGGCAAATACACTTTCACTTGAAAAGACTGTGAAGCACAAAAGTTAAGTTTATCCAACAGTTTCCCTCTGCTTTATCCTAAATTCCTAAGCACACTGCTACTACACTCTTGACACTCACCATTTTGCCTGTAGTCCACTTGCAATTCTGCTTTAAAAAGTGCTGGATAACCTCCAAACCTCTGAGCTCTCCTCACCTCTGCATGTGAATGTCCCAAGTCTGTAGTTCATACCTGAATATTTTTTAAGCCACTACTAAAAAAAGACCATCTCACTATATTCCTCCTCCTCACTTCAAAATTTGGACAGTCTTTATATAAGGTACAAAACTTGGTCTTTTCTAAACATATCACCTCCAGCATTTACACATAAAAGCATATGACCTACATACCTCTGAGGAGCTGTCAGAGGTTCTTCTCTGCAAGCCAAGGGTCAGGATTGTACAGTAGGCTATATCAGAGCTCTATACAGAAACAGCTGGTCCAGTATCTCTGTTTCGTGTATTTCTGACATTCAAGCACATCTTTTTAGGAATATTTCAAAGAATGTTGTATAAGCTCAGGTACAGAACAAATGTTACTTTAGGCAGCAACCCAAGAGAAGAAGAATTGATTAGTTTTCACATGCAACAGGTTTCTAATAGAGGTATACTGAAATATGTACATTATATACATTAAGAGCTGTCTCTTTACACGTAAGGTGAAACCAACTTTTATGCTGATACAACTTGTATTTATACATAAGCACAAAACTAACTTTTTGCACACATTAGCTTCCAGGTTCATCACCTCTTACAGTCAGCAATTCCAACAGGACACAGTTCAAACACCTCTTTCACCTCATGTTAGACCACCTAGCTGTTCCCACTTTGTTACTGCTCAGAAAAAAAAATAAATAAATCCCATACTAGTCTATTCTATCTTTTTCTTTCTTTTTTAGTCCCACAGGCAATGCATGATTTAGCATATCTAGGCAGGTACAATACTTTACTTCCTACACTTCTAATCCTATTTGGATAAGAGGTTTGCTGCTTATAAAAATAAACAGGCAGTTGCACTTTACCTCTATGCAGGCATTAACACCTAACAAAAAAAAAAAAGGCCATTCCCAGAGAGCAGTAAGAATTCAATGCTAGAGATGCCATCCCTAAATTTTAGTCCTTGAAACAGGAATACAGTTACAAGGAGAGAGCTGGTAGGTACTCTTGGCTTTGGTCATGTGCAACATTTGGCATTATTGTGCCAAATATATTCTCACCAAAAAAAGCCCAGGACAGAATACCTCAACTATCAACCATGGAGATGGAGCTATACTGTTTCTACAGTGAGCCAAGGGACATGGGTCTGACCACCATATGGTCCAGTTATAATTATGAGCTAAGGCAATCATTATGTTTAACATTTGACTCCTAGTTGGAGGTTTTCAAGGTGTCATGAGTTCCAAGTTTCCAATTTGCCAACCACGACAGCTATGCATAGAGAAAAATGTTACCTTCAAATAAGAGAAGCTATCTAATTCAACATGGCAACTTTAAGTCAGTATAGTTTTCAGTTGCAACCAGAAGAACTCTAATTAATGAAAAAATATTTTCAAAAGGTATGGGTCATATAAGATGCATTTTTTTAAGAACACCAAATGGCATTTTGGTACTTAGAGACTGGTATGTTTGTTTTTTAAAAAGCCATGCTTGGTACTGCTTTTTGTCTGCTCACAGTATGTCACTGAGGACAGAAAAATCAGCCGAAAAACCACAGCATATGAAGACAAAAGTAATTTCAGATTGGTCGAGTACAGGGATAGTGACTGGCACTGCAGCAAAAAACTCTTTCAGCAACAGAGTGATGCTCCCATTGAGAAGCAGTGTTAAAATGTTTGGCTGGTAGTTCATGGACTGCCCTCACATTTTCAATGATGTTAGTCACAACACTAACCCCAATGAAATTGCATTAGCATGACAAAAATTTGACTCCTAATTCTACCAGCAAAGAAAGTGTTCCTGAAGACAAAAAAAAAAATGTTCTTCCTCTATCCACCAAACTTAACAGAAATTTGTGTGAATATAAAATTTGGCCTAGAAACTGATAAGATTCTTAAAATTGAGGTTTGAGAACATGAGTTCTGTGTATTTCTCATCAACCAATGTCAGTTTACTTATTTGCCATATAATGTTCTCCAGCAAAATAGCTCAATAATTTCTTCTGAAAAAACTCAAAACAACATGCTTAAAGCTGTATCCCAGCCAGGACTCTGGTTCTCTGGACATACTAGCTCATATTTCAAAGCTGCCTGGAGAAGCCTCAAAAACAAGTGTAGTTGAGCAGTAAAAGATTGAGCTAGATTCGAATTAGCACAAGCACAAAAGAAAGCAATGCAGACTTTTCTTATTTCAGGCATTTCTCTGACAGGCAAAAGTATCTTAACACTTGCAAATTGGCTTCTAGCAATGACCTTGGCTTTGCACTTCATACCTGAAGGCATTGAGAAGGAGGCTTTAAAAGCAGAAAAAAACTCACTTATTTTCTCTGAAAGTGAGCTAGATTCGAATTAGCACAAGCACAAAAGAAAGCAATGCAGACTTTTCTTATTTCAGGCATTTCTCTGACAGGCAAAAGTATCTTAACACTTGCAAATTGGCTTCTAGCAATGACCTTGGCTTTGCACTTCATACCTGAAGGCATTGAGAAGGAGGCTTTAAAAGCAGAAAAAAACTCACTTATTTTCTCTGAAAGAAAAATTTTTCCGTTCATCGGAAAGAGTGTGTCAGGCAAATATACTGAAAAGAGTACACAGCCACAAAAAGTGGTAGTTTTGACAGCACCATGACCAAGTAATTTTTAAACAGTACAAGATGATTCAGAACACAGTAGTACTTTACAGAGTTTGGAAATAAATTTCACATGATCTACAGCATCACTTATTTATTAACTAAATTGACTGGTTAATATAGTACAGACTTGTTTCTTTCTGAACTTTAAGAGGCTGAGAGAAACCTCCACTTTAACCCATGATGTGCACTCCAGATACCCACACAGGCTACATTGGGGTATCTTGAAGTACATCTCTGTACCATGGAAGCCTGAAGTAATTTTTCTAGTTAGCAAACAGTCAATCTAGTCCAGAGGAGCTGTTTCATCTGCCCCTTTTCAGTCATTCACTGCAGACTGATTCATTCCAAGTATCTGGCTCTTCAGAAGTAATTTTTGCAAGTTTTTAGGGGTAGATCAACCCTCTCTGGACTGACATTGTTTATGAACATTGCTTCAAATGACTAACAGCTGCTCATACTGAGCACAGCAGTGCCTCGTTCACATGCATTCATAAAGGTTTATAGAAGTCCTGCTCACATTCAATTTGCAGTTTGTCATTGGTTACTCTTCTGCTTAAGGACATCTCCTGCCATCCCTCTGTGGAGGGGAACACTCAGAGGGTATGAATTGCCATGGGGAATGTTCTTAGCATTGGCACACATTAAGAAGTCGCTACCTAGACTCAGCAGAGGTGTCTGACACATTCAAACTTCTGGACCAATGCAAATTCAAAGTTTAAAAAAAATAAAAATCCAGAACCAAACTAAACAAGCATTTATGGAACACAGTTCAAGTAATTAACAGACATACTAAAAAACCTAAAGAACTTCCAATGTGGTAAAGTCATTGGAGCCAATTTGACACTAAACAACCAGTATGAATTTATGGAGTCAGCTGAGTGGGACGAAGGTCATGAGTCTGTCAGGCTGATGAGCAGAGCTAATATTTATTGCCTCGATACAACTTTGTGGCAGACATTTTACTTCGAATTTCAAAATCAAACTTTCAAGTACACTCAGCGTCACTTCAGCAACATCAACCCCAGCCATAGAATAGTTGCTCCCCAAACAAAGAGAACAAAATACTTTCTCTGACTTCACAGCCACAGCTGTACTTAAACTTTTTAAAACACTGAAGTGATTCTGTACTTTCAGCATTTCACTGATGGAAGTGTGGGAATTACATGTCCCCGAAAAAAACTTTTAACTACACAAATACAGCACTGTCACAAGTTCACCTCCCCTACTCTCTATTTTATAATACATGTTCCTTGTCTGTAAATATGACTGCTAGGACAAAAAGATGGGAAGTCAGCTACACCAAACAACTCTGAAATGTTATGAACACTACACAATGTTGCAAAACCAACATGAGTGTATCAGCTCCAGTAACTGGATGAATTTGAGGTGAAGCACTTTTCTTTTAGCAACCACTTGCAAGATAAGGCTTTTCCTCCTTGTTAGGGGGCACTTCATTTTAGTTGCAGAAAAAAATTTTTTATAAAACCTCAACAACAAAACCAATCAAAACCAAAAGAACTATTTTCTAAAAAAAAAAAAAATAAAAAAAAGTCTACACTTTAAAACCTATCTGTGGCCTAAGCTCTTTATTTTGAAAGTATAGTTTAATAACGTGTTAGGAAAGAACTTGTGCCAGTAACTTCAGTTATACAGCTATTTAGTTTTCATTAGGTTTAAGTTTCATTACGTTTAAAATCTAACAAGTCATACTAGAAATCATGTACACATTTTTAATTCCTTAAAGAACAGATGCAAATATCATACCAAAATGCAGACGTGTAACTGCTGACACAACATTTCAGTCCTGAAACTCACCCAATGAGTACTGTGAGTTAGAGCTCAGTGCCTGCAGGGCAAAGCACCACTTTTGGGAACAACTGCACATTCCTAGTTTTGTGACAGAGAGCTGTGTTTTACTGCTTCTGGTATCAAAACTTACAGCTAAGCACACTCACATTTGCTGTATTGGGGTTTGTCAGAGTGCAGCTGTGGGAGCAACTCTAAGTTTTACTCATTCTAGGTCCTGCTTTTCAAGAACAGGACTGAGTCTAACATAAAGGGGTATGAGTTTAAGAATTACTGGGCTTATTTTTCTATCTAGACCTGTCTTTTCAGGTCATCCCCCCTCATTCATCAATATGAGAAGGTTAATACAATCACAATAAATGTGATTTCCATCCCAACATCCTCACGTGTTACTAATTTTTTATTAACACATATGTCTGGTTTCCAAAGTTATAGCATGGTGCTTATTCCTTAACTTCTGATATAGAAGTCTACCTGAAACAAAAATTGTGTAAGAAGAAATAGAAAGGCTGCAATCCTCACCCCCTAAGACAATAACACCATGGTTGTACACACTGAAGCAAGTCTTATCTTCACCAGCCACAAAAAAAAAAAAAAAAAAAAAGGTCTGGAATACAAAAGTTAAGCAAAGATACGAGAAGACCTAACACAAATGGGCACTGAAATATTACAATCAAAAGTCCCAGTGAAGTGGCAGCCAACTGAAATCAAGGATCATAAGAAAAGCTTTAATCAAAAGCAACATGAAATCTCTTTCCAACCAGAAATGCAGAGTAATCTAAACCAGCCCCAGCATACAGAAGGCTGAATCCTTTGACAAAACTTTAGCCTTTCAGATAACTGCCTGCAAACTGAACATGCTCCAAAGATGGTTTTTACTGCGGTACAAATGAAAACCCTCTAATTAAAATTTCAAAAATTTAAAAAAAAATTGCAGCCTACAAGTTTAGCCCAGATTGGAGTTCTGCAACAAGATCCTCTTCCTTAAGTGTCTTTTAAAAACATGCCAAAACCATTAGTTAAAAGGATAATCTAAATTAAGCTATTGCTAACAAAAATAAAACTAGATCACACCATGGCTGGAACAGCTAAGGAACTGGTCAGGGAGGAAAGATTATCTCCTAGCACAGCAACGGAGCAACAGACTGAGTTCTTTCTCTCTCTGTTTTTATTATTATATTAAGCCTTCCCAATGTTTTATAAAAATAAAACTGAGGTTTGTAGCTCATCTGTTTAACAGATGATCAAATGCATTGAGCAGTAGGACTCTGTTTCTGGGCCTACTATACAGGGAAAAAAAAAAGTAAAGGCATGTCTAACAAAGAAAAGAAACTGAAGCCCAAATTCTGTTTTTCTTTATCTACTAGGTCACCCCACCAAACCTGATACTTCAGCCCAGTTACGCAGGTGCAGGTAAGGACTCAACTGCACTGAAGACAAGTGAATTCAGCAGCATAAGCAAGATTGCTATCAGCCTACCTAAACAAGACTGTACTAGAGCAGATCTTGGCTGGACATGTAATTTAATTCACCACTCTGATCTTGGATAAGCCCCAGACCTTCAGAATAATCACACTGCCATCAGAGACGATGCTCAATGTCAGCTATAGTAGTTAAGTTGTGTACTGTTTGTCTGAAGAGATGAAGCACTGAAATGCCAGGTACCTTCCAGCTTCTCAAGCCACAAGCCTCAACCATGTTTCACAACTTTTCCTAAGAGTTTTTTTTGCAAGTATTTTTGGCTTGTATACAAGTACTTGAACATGGCAAGTCCTCTCTGACCCACTATGCTTCATTAGATAGAAACTTCTTCCTAATGCATCTTCCAAGGAGACTCTTGATTTCATAAAACAGCTCTAACAGCTACATTACTCTTAAAGCTCTAGGCCATACTGCACTCTCTGTTCAGCTTCCCCTTGAAATTCACCACCACAGTAATTTTGGAATAAGAATTCACTCATGATAGAAACTTGACAGAAAATCTAGAAGCACAGTAGAATGTAGAGCTGATCAGAAACTAGAATAGATATGCAGCATGAATTCAAGTCAGCAAACTCATGTGAAACAAATAACAAAGTGGTATTTCCCATACCTAAAGTGTTTCAGGCTGTTAACCACCAATATTGACTGCTCATAACCAGTTTCAGGACTGGCAGTTGAAACAAAAATAGTAGCCATTGAAGTACTGATACCTTTGATCATGAAAAACATTATGATGATTAGCATCTCATGCCTATTTGCTCTAATCCCAAGATGTAAAATAAAACTATCAACATTTTGAAAGTTATATGTCAAAAGTCTTCTCACTATTAATTACACCCTTTATACTTGAGGTTGTACTCTCAGTTCCACTTCATTTGAAAACTGGTCTAAGCAAGAAAAAGTTATGTTCTCACACCACCACATTACTACCTCGGTTCAAGTCACAGTGAGAGGAGGCAGCAGCTGTTGTCCTCAAACCAGAGGGCTAAGGAAAATGAACAAGCCACAGACACATTCACAGACAAAGCTACGGAAAGCAATGTAAGAATTTGAAGCCTACCACATCAGAAGAACATATAGTCAGTCTAATAACAAAACTTAAGACAGCTCCCTGAACCTCTTAGGAAACTCCCACAATTAATTTGTTTTTCTTGAGTTAGTGAGAAAACTCAGCTCATAGAAAAACTCTCGTCAGCAGGTCTGGAGCAAAGACAGGCCAAGGGCTGCACAGCTCAGATCTGGGGAGGAGGAGCTATGTGTGCACAGGTCAGGAAGGTAAGACAGAGAAGGCATCACTCTCAGCAGGCAGTAAATACTCTATCAGCTTTTAGCTTCTGGAAACAACCCTAGGTAGAAATCCAATACTAGGGCACAAGAAAGTCAATCTGGTACAGCTTTGAAGCCACCTTGCTAATGTAATAACCTGCATTTTTATAAAAGCTGGGGGTGGTTGCTGTAGAGAGGTACTGTTCAATAAACTACCTAAAGCATTCTCTCTCCACTTACTTTAGAAACAGTGGTTAGAGAACAAATACCATTATAGATAATTACAGCAGGGCAACACCGATAGTCTGTATTGTTCTACATTTGTAATTCTAGCAACTAAACTCAATCAATGTCTTCAAGAGGTAAATAAAAACTATTTTAAAGGAACTCTGGAAGTAGCCACTGAATTCTCTAAATGAAAAATTTGAAATGAAGTTCATGTGCAAGTAGAAAAGTTTGCTCTCATAGAGCAACTGTGTAGATGCAAACTCACCATGTCCAAGAACCTCGAGATTGTAACCGCACTTCCACTTGGATTTACGATACATAATCAAAAGCCAAACGTGCAGAGGGAAAAGGACCTGTTGATGATGGTGGCTGTCAACAATGAGTTCAGATCAGTTAGCTGCTAGTGCAGACAGGACAACGTTTTTCAACACTGTGAGAGAAAGTCAGAGGGAGACCATATGGTTAAGCCCCATCCACATTAGCACCAACAGGGAGCATCAGCAATTGAGAACTGTCAGCTGGGAGAGGCACAGGTGGGAACTCTACCTGTTGCCCACAGCCACTGTAAAACATGGCTTATAGAGGTTTATCAATGTTGGCTCAGTGTCTACTGGAATACATATTGAGAAAAGCAGGAACAACAGGTCTTTGAACACAGCACATACCCTTGTGTTCAGAGTTCCTAGTGCAGAGCAGCTCAAATTGTTCCAGATTATTAAGGGAATTCAGTACCAGTCTGTTGTTTTCAGTGTGCTCAAGATTTACTGAAATTTAAGAACATGTTCTGTAATTATATTGGATGAATTTTACATTTACAGCAGACTGACAGTTGTAGGTAAGCATTAGACGAGCACTGCCAGCAGCCACCCTGGCTGTGTGTTATCCAAAACCATGCAAAATAAATGGATAAAAGG